>NW_022205006.1:0-2500 GCF_008831285.2 Nymphaea colorata
TTGGGATGAACGTGGCATACTTAGAAAACCTGTCCACCACAACAAAGATAGAGCTGTAGCCATCAACTCGGGGTAAACTCACAATGAAGTCCATGGAGATGCTTTCCCACGGACGCTCCGGAATAGGAAGAGGCTCGAGCAGGCCGGCAGGCTTCTGATTAGTCCCTTTGTCCTGCTGGCAGATGAGGCAAGTCTTTACATATGCCTCCACATCATCACGCATCTGAGGCCAATAGTAGCCACGTTCAAGAAGGGCCAGGGTCCGCTCCTGGCCTGGATGGCCGGCCCAAAGCGTATCATGGCACTCCTTTGTTAGCTCCCTTCGGAGATTGCCCCCACTTCGGCACGAAAACTCGTCCGCCCTTGGTGAGGAGCAATCCATCTCGCAGCCAGAATCTCCGAGTCTTCCCCGCTTCAGCCAAGGCAACCAAGTGTTGGGCCGCTGAGTCTTGCCGCATCCCTTCACGAACCCGCTCGAGGAGCGCGCCCTCCAACTGTGCTTCGGAGGTCCCCGCCCAAGAGGCTGCAAGTTCTGCCTTTCTACTCAACGCATCCGCTACCACGTTGGTCTTTCCAACCTTGTACTCTAGAGCGAAATCAAACTCTGCCAAGAATTCCTGCCAACGAGCCTGCTTCGGAGTTAACTTCTTTTGAGTCTTGAAGTAACTCGTGGCCACATTGTCCGTCTTAACAACGAACTCTGCCCCCAGTAGGTAGTGCCTCCATATGCGCAAGCAATGCACAATGGCGGTCATCTCCCGTTCATGCACCGTGTACCGCTTTTCAGGGTCCTTCAACTTCCGACTCTCATAGGCAATCGGATGACCGTCCTGCATCAATACCCCACCGATGGCAAAATCTGAGGCGTCTGTGTGTACTTCAAAGGGCTTGGAGTGATCTGGCAACCTGAGGACGGGCTCTTGTACAAGGGCACGCTTCAGGCCTTCAAAGGCATCCTGGGCGGACTGAGTCCAAATCCAGAATCTATTCTTCTTAAGTAGGTCAGTGAGGGGCGCCGCTATCAATGAGTACCCCGTGATGAACCGCCGATAGTAATTAGCTAACCCAAGAAAGGACCGCAATTCAGGCACATTTGAGGGCGACTTCCATTCTTGAACAGCCTTCACTTTCTCCGGATCCATTCGCAGCTGGCCATTCCCTACAATGTGGCCGAGGAAACTGATCTCCCGCTTTCCAAAGAGACACTTCTCCTTCTTCACGAAGAGGTCATTTTCTTTAAGTACTTGGAACACCGTCTTCAAGTGACTGACGTGCTCCTCAAGGTCGCTGCTAAAGACCACAATGTCATCAAGGTAGACCACCACAAACTTGTCAAGGTAGGGGTAGAATATCTTGTTCATTAGAGTCGAGAAAGTTGCAGGGGCATTCGTCAACCCGAATGGCATGACTAGGAACTCATATGCTCCATAGCGGGTGACGCAAGTGGTCTTTGGTTCATCACCTTCCACAATCCTGACCTGCCAGTAGCCGGAACGAAGGTCCAACTTAGAGAAGATCCTCGCCTTGCCCAATTGATCGAACAAGTCCGCAATGAGAGGCAAAGGATACTTGTTCTTCACCGTCACCTTATTCAAGGCACGGTAATCCACACAGAGTCGCTTAGAGCCATCATGTTTCGTTTGGAACAGTACAGGAGCTCCGAATGGTGCCTTAGAGGGGCGGATGATCCCTGACTCAAGCATGTCATCAAGCTGCCTTCGCAGCTCCTTCAATTCGGCTGGTCCCATTCTGTAGGGGACCATAGCTGGTGGCTTGGCTCCGGGAACCAAGTCAATTTCATGATCAACTTCACGCCTCGGGGGTAGGCGCTTGGGCAGCTCGGGGGGCATCACTCCCTCGAACTGCTTGAGGACTGAGGCTAGTCCTGGCGGAATGACTCTCGGCTGAGGGTCATCTTCTTCTAGACGCACGGCCACGAGGAATGTTTGTTCCCCATGACGCACGCCCTTCTTTAGCTGCATGGCCGACAACATCGGCTGAGACTTGCTCCTGAGGGAGTGGCAGTGCACTGTGTGGGACTGATCCGCACCCATCAACGTCAATGTGTTGGTCTTTGGCAACATCATTGCATTCTGGCCTCGAAGGAACTCCATCCCCAAAATCACTTTGAAATCATCCAGAGGTACTACGGAGAAGTTAGTGATTCCCGTCCAGCCCTGAATCTGAACCGTTACACCCTTCGCTTCTCCCAGGATGGGCCTGGCTTCAGAGTTCACCGTTTTAAGGGTCCTCTGCTGCGGCACAGGCTTCAATCCCACTCGCTCCGCCTCCTCTTTCGAGACGAAGTTATGTATAGCTCCGGAGTCTACCATCGCAACAGTAGACGTTCCATTCAGAGTGACGTCTAGGTACATCAGCTCCTTGTTTACCAAATTGCTAGACGCTGCGCGGCTTTGCACAGCATTGATCGTCTGAGCGGCACCCATTCGTGTTTGTCCTTCCTCGGTCTCGTCTTCAGTGGCCCTTGCGGCATTGGCCT
>NW_022205006.1:10000-22697 GCF_008831285.2 Nymphaea colorata
CTAAGGAGAGGACGAGTTAGGGACGAGACACTAAGTCTCGAGTTCAAGTTTGCTTGCGTTTTCTTTGATTTTAGAGTGCGCATTTGCTTTGGTAGTCAATTCCGTTTTGGATTTTAATTTTGGGTTGGATCAATTGTTTAGATCCGCTTTTTAATTCAGTACTATAAATATTTAGAATTCTTTTGGATCTGTATGCAAAATTCGAGAATAGAAGTCATTTGTGTGAATCGACTCTCTCTCTTCTCCTCTACTCGAGTTCTCTCCCTCTCACGCGCGTCTCCTCTCCAAGCCACGTTCTTCTTCCTCCGTCTTACATTGGGGAATTTTCGATGCAACTTGCTGAAATTCCTCAAGCAACAGCAGCTATACCCGACGGTATTCTTCTCTCTTAGCCTTGATTTCTTCTTCTATTCTTCCCTAATCACTCAACCGAAGGGTTAGCCAAATGAAGAGCTTCCAAGCGTCCGGCGCAAGGTGCTTCTTCCCATGGATTTGTTCCCCACGTCTTCATCAACGGTAGCGGTGCAGCCTCCACGTCTCCACCCGTGAAGGTTAGAGGCCTCTTCGTACTGGGAAGACTTCATCCTCTAGGCGACTAGAAGGGTGAAGTATCCACTCCAGATTTGGGCTCTTAGAGGTAAGCGTCCATAACTCGATTGTAGGGGCGTGCAACGGCGTTAAGAGAGTTTAGGGGAGAGTTCGGCCAAGGGGAGTTCTTGCTGGAATCACAGCCAGCAAGCTAGCCTTTCCCACGGTGGAAATTGTCCTTAAACTCGATTTTACGAGTCACGCACCTCCAGCTAGTTATTGTCGTTTAATTCTATGAGTTTCATTCGATTGTTTTAGTTTCTTTGAGCCAAGAAAGTTCAGATTTAGCCACTGCCTTGTCCTCCCTCTTGCTGGTCGAAATCAGAAAGAAAACAACAGAAAAGAAGGGCGAGAAAAATCAGAAAGAAAAGAAAAGAAAAAGAAAGACGCCCAAATGAAAAATTAAAGTAAAAGAAAGAGAGAATCGGCAAGAGGACTAGGCGCGGCCAGTTCTGGAAATTGGCCGGAATTGTCTAATTCCGGCCACTGCTGCATTGATTCCGGCATCACTCCATCCCGGGCTGCAAGCGTTCGAGTTATCCGTGTGTGCATTTGGGAGATTCCGGCCTCAATTGGGGAAAATCCAGCCACATTTGGGGAAAGCACTCTTGCGTCGTCACATTTGGGGATTTCGCATTTGTCTCACCCAAATCGGTAAGTGATTGCTTGACTTGGGCCCTTCGCCATCTCCACCACATATCTGTACACGTGGCATGATCTGGAGCACTTGGGAGAGAACCTTGGAGTGAAATCCTCCACATCCCTAGCTTGTAGCTAGTGGATCACATTTGGAAGGGGCGAGTTCTCTTTTGAGAATCTTCTCCTACTTCGTAGGTGGCTGCTCACCTTGTTGACTGCCACCTCCTCCTCCATTTTAGCTAGGATATTGCCCAGCCACACACCTCATCAGCCAGCTTGCCACCTCACCTAGACACCTCACCAACAGCCCTAGCCTCTCTCCTACGTATTAGGGAGATAGCCATTCTAGAACGCCACCTAGCCTAGAATCTTGGAGGACAATCCTATCAGAATATTCTCCATATTCTTAGCCAACTCTACCCTACTCAATTACCCCGAGCCTACCCGAACTTACCAAGTTACCACTTGCCTTTCCGTTTCCATTTTCTCATCTACCCTAAACCGAGCCACTCAAACCCACCCTAGCTACTTTGTAGGAACCCTCATTTGAGTCCCTTCCCCACACCCGGTCAACCGAAAATTTTGACCGTAGGACCTACCTAGCCTACTCTACCTATGACCTAGCTCGCTGGCCAAACCTAGCCCGGGCCCACCTGGTCCCACCTGGTCCGAACCCACTCAGTCCAAGTCCCGCGCCTAGTTGGTTTCAACCTTAGCGCCAAGGAAGACCGCGGCTCGCTAGCCGCATCCTTGAAGTCTTTGGAACCGGCGGGCCGTGATCCAGCATATTCCGGTGACCTCCGGCGACCTCCGGCCACCTCTGCTCTTTTTCCGGCGACTCTCCGGCGTGGATTCCAGAAGGTCCCCCAGACATCCAGCAAGGCGTTGAAGTGCTCCTAGGCGATTCCGGCGGGGTGATCCTACTTCACGCGTCTCTTGGAACGGCTTGACTTCACTCCGGCCTCTTCTTTTGGAGTTCAGCTCTGCATCAGCCCCGTTCTTTCGTGTTGCTGATAGTCCTCGAGTGTGGAATCTCACCTCGAGGCTTTTGACTGCTTAGCCAAGCTAGCCTTGGCCGGTACACTCTACTCCTCTCTTTAGACACACGGGAGGTAGCATTATTTCTGCATTTTGCTTTCAGCCCGACCGTGAGGTCGTAGTTGTGCATAGAGGGACCTCCGCGGCACTGCGCCAAGGACACGACCTCGTGCCAGCACTAGCCTCCTACGGGTGGGTGTGGTTTGTGCGTTTAGGCGTGGTTTGCATGGTTTGCTTGAGTGAGTTTGAGTGATTTTTAACAAATGTATCGCTTCCGCTTGTATTAGCCTCACATCTCTTAGATTTGTGTAGTAGGTTTTGCTTGGATTTGGGTATAGCCTCTCTTGTATTCCGCTACCTATCCGGGATTTTGTAAGTCGGGGTCCTGTCCGACTGGGTAGTGTCTTTGTTTTAATTTGTCTAGGAAGTCTTCTGGTTGGTCCAAGGTGATCGTGGGGGTAGGCACGGCCGTTGGTTTCAGACTTAGGTCGGCCACGGCAAGACCCTACCAATTTGGTATCAGAGCCTCCTTGGAGCAGCAGCAAGCAAGTACAGTATCGGCATTTGGATTTTATACAGGGCAGAATACAGCTGGAATTCTTGTCAGTGTCAGAGTCAGTGGTTTTCAACTAGTCGTGTGATTCTTTTAGACGTTTGGATTTCTGATTTTTTTTGGACTTAACCATCGCAATGGTTAAGAAGAAGCAAGTCGTGCCCGAGGCACCAGATGTTGAGGCGGAGACCTCAGCCAATGAGGAACAGCCATCTACTGAGATGGAGGTATACGCGGTGGAAAGAATGGTTCACATCGAAAATGAGGTTTTGAAAATCCGCCACGAGATGAGCGACTACAAGAAACAACTTTCTAAGCTCAACAAGTTAGATGAGATCAAGGAGATGATGAGAGTCATGACGGCCAATCAAGAGGCCCTTAGGAGAAACAACCCGGATCCCCCACAGCCCCACGTTGATAAGGGCAAGGGCATACTCAATGGACCGCCCAACGTCGGTCCTAATCCCTTCCATTCGCAAGCCGGCCCTAGTAGACCACCACCCGGGGGGAATAACAGCAATAATGGAGGTTTCCAAGCACAGCCCACCAACCTCAACAACTATCACGGTGGGCATCATAACTCCTCGCCTGATTGGGAGAACCGAGAGCCTTATGGACCCCAATCCAGCCAGTATAGGTCCAGATTTGGAGGCACACAGTGGGAGAATATTAATTCAGATCGTAGATGGGGTGATAGAGGAGACCGTGAACCACCTTCTTGGGAGCCGTATAGAGAGCGTCAGGCAGCGCCAAGAAACCAACCAAGGATTCCTATGGTTCGCATTGACTTCCCTAGATTCAATGGCAAGGAACCCTTAGATTGGATTTTTCAAGTGGAGGAGTACTTCACATGTCAGATGATTCCTGATGAGGAATGGCTTCAAACGTCCATTCTACACTTCGATGGCGAAGCTAGGAGATGGTATCGTTGGCTCAAGCTCAAGGAGCCAGTCAATACGTGGGGAGAGTTCAAAGAAGCTCTCATGCTCAGATTTGGTGAGTCTTCCTATGTAGATTACGACATCGAGTTGCGTAATCTAAGACAAACCGCATCAGTTCAAGAATACCAAGCCAAGTTTGAGAATTTAGCAAGCATGGTTGATTGGACGCCCAAGTCCCTCATTGCCGCATTTGTTGGAGGATTGAAGGAGGAAATTCAGATAGACATACGGGCTGAGCCCAACACAGAGTTGCGGAAGTGCTTTGCCAAAGCACGTTCCATCGAGGATAGGCAAAGAAAGAAACAAGCCTTGTACCGACAATGGAGAAACCCCGGAACAGTCCGTGTGAGGGAGATCCCTCAACCGCAAAAACTCCTTCCAGCCCCTCCGTGTAAAGAAGAACCTAAACCCGCTTTCAAGGGTCGAGCGCCTCCTGTACTAACTCGGGAAGAAAGAGAAGAGTTAATCAAGAACAAGCAGTGTTTCTGGTGTAAAGAAAAGTGGGACCCTACGCACAAGTGCAAGCACATTCGAGTCTACACGGTTTTGGATGATGACGCCGACGATGAAGAAGATCAATCCCCTATGATCGAAGAAATAGAGGAATTGGAGGCCCGAGAAGAGCCTCAAGAGCAGGAAAGGCCACCCCTTGAGGGCGCTTGTCATACCATGACAGACCCTAACCGACCAGATGCTATGAGAGTTATAGGGCAAATTGGAAAGAGAAATGTTCTTGTTCTTTTGGATTCGGGGGCTACTCACAATTTCGTGGGTGACCACCTCGCTCAGGAATTGAATTGTACCATCGAAGAGCACCCAACTCTTAAAGTACTGGTGGCCAATGGTGAGTGTCTCCCTTGCACTCGCAAGTGTGCAAACGTAGAGCTCGTGCTTCAGAAGATTCCTTATACAGTCGACTTGCTAGTTGTCCCTCTACCCAGCGTAGATATCATTCTTGGAGTCAAATGGCTCAAGACCTTAGGGCGAATTTGGTGGGACTTCTCTACCATGGAGATGTGCCTACCTAAAGAGGGTGGAGGAGAGGAAGTAGTGCTAAGGGCAGTCGATCCTAGTTTGGCACCCAAGGCAGCGCTAAAGGCTATAGCAGTCCAGAGACCAGCGGCTTGGTTAGTTTCAGTGGCAGAGGAAGTTGTCGCTCAAGAGGGATCAGAAGAGAAAGTACCCGAGCAGATTCAGAAAGTGTTGGAGGAGTTCAAGGATATATTCGAGGAACCTAAAGGACTTCCTCCACCTCGATCATATGACCACAGGATAGTATTGACCAACGGCACAGAGCCGGTTAACGTGCGCCCGTACCGCTATGGGTACGCTCAAAAATCAGAAATTGAGCGATTGGTCAAAGAAATGCGAGAAAGTAATATTATTCGGCCAAGTTCTAGTCCCTTTTCGTCGCCAGTCCTTCTCGTCAAGAAAAAGGACAACACATGGAGATTCTGTGTGGATTACAGGGCCTTGAACGAAGCTACTGTCAAGGATAGGCATCCAATTCCTGTTATTGATGAACTCTTGGATGAACTATCTGGAGCTCGCATCTTTTCCAAGTTGGATCTCCGGTCAGGGTACCACCAAATTCGAATGTATGAGGAAGACATTACAAAGACGGCATTTCGTACCCATGACGGCCATTATGAGTTTTTGGTCATGCCGTTTGGACTTACGAACGCGCCCGCAACATTCCAACGATGTATGAATGACGTGTTTCGTCAGTTCCTGCGTGACTTCGTGTTAGTCTTCTTCGATGACATTCTTGTGTACAGCCAGAGTATTGAACAGCATGTCGAGCACCTTCGCACAGTGTTGAGAATATTAAGGGAGAATACCCTATTCGCGAAAATGTCCAAGTGCAGCTTTGGGCAGACTTCTATCGGGTATTTGGGTCACATCGTATCACATGAGGGGGTCAGAGCCGACCCTGAAAAACTCCAGGCCATGGAGCAATGGCCCTTGCCGAAGGACCCTCGAGGCATGCGGGGATTTTTAGGCCTCACGGGGTACTATCGCAGATTTATCAAAGGCTATGGTTTGATCGCTTCTCCCTTGACGCACATGTTGAAAAAGGGGGAGTTTACATGGACTGAGAAAGCAAGAGAGGCCTTTGTCAAACTGAAGGCCGCTATGATGAGTGCCCCAGTACTTGCTCTCCCTGATTTCTCTAAGGATTTCATAATTGAGACAGATGCTAGTGACGTAGGCGTCGGTGCAGTTCTGAGCCAAGAGGGCCACCCAATTGCGTTTATGTCGAAAGCCCTCACGGAGCGGGCCAAACCCTTTTCCACCTATGAAAAGGAGCTTTTGGCAATAGTCTTAGCAGTAGACAAGTGGAGGCCCTATCTGATTGGGCGAAGATTTGTGGTGAGAACGGACCACAGCAGTTTGAGGTACATGGTAAAGCAACGCGTCTCGACTCCTATCCAGCAGAGATGGTTAGCCAAACTCCTTGGCTACGATTTCACGATAGAGTACAAGAAGGGAACCGAAAACTCTGCTGCAGACTCCTTGTCACGCATGCCAGAGCACTTAAAAACTCTTTCTGTGATTGAGACCGACCTTTGGGATAGACTAACTCAGGAGCAAGATCAGGATCTAACACTTAGGCTCCTCAAGCAGTCCATACGCCAGAATCCAGAGTCTATTCCCCACTATTCGTTAAGAGGAGAAATACTCTGCAAGAAGCGACGAGCCTTGGTACCAAAGAACTCGCCTCTCAAGGTTGAGCTACTCAAACATTTTCATGACTCGAGCATTGCTGGTCACGAAGGCGTGGCTAAAACTATGGGGCGCATTAAGGCACAGTTTTGGTGGGAGGGAATGAAAGCAGACGTGAGGGATTACGTGAAAGCCTGCCCTACCTGCCAACGTGAAAAATATGAGGCCATCAAGCCTCCAGGGCACTTGAACCCTTTGCCCATACCGGATAAGCCATGGGAAGATGTATCAATGGACTTCATTGATGCAATGCCCCGAGCTGAAGGGAAAGAGGCGGTGTTGGTCGTGGTGGATCGCTTAACCAAGTACAGCCATTTTGTGGCCCTACCCAGAAACTACCATGGACCAATGGTTGCTAATGTTTACCAAGATCACGTTGGAAAGCTGCATGGTATGCCCAAGACCATTGTCTGCGATCGGGACTCGATCTTCCTCAGTGCTTTTTGGAGGGAGTATATGAGAATGGCGGGTACAGTGATCAACTTTAGCACCGCCCATCATCCTCAAACAGATGGGCAGAGCGAAGTAGTCAACAGGACACTGGAGACCTATCTGAGGTGTTACGCCGGAGAGAGACCCAACACCTGGGTCAAATATTTATCTTGGGCTGAGTGGTCCTATAACACCAGCCTCCATTCAGGAACCGGCATGACTCCCTATGAAGCCCTGTATGGTTGCCCGCCGAGTTATGTCCCGAGGTATGAGGTAGACACCGCAAGAGAAGATGAGGTCGATGTTGCCTTGAGAAACAGGGATGACATTCTAGCCACGCTAAAAAGAAACATCCAGAGGGCCCAGGCTAGAATGAAAAAGGCGCATGATAAGGGGCGTAGAGACAGAGAATTTGAGGTAGGCGACATGGTATGGTTAAAGAGGCTGCCCATGAAGCAGAAATCGTTGCTAGGACAGCCCTATTCGAAGCTTCTGCCAAGATACTATGGGCCGTTTCGAGTTCTTCAGAAAATTGGTAAGGCAGCCTATCGCATAGCTTTGCCCCCTACAGCCCTTGTCCATCCAGTATTCCATGTCTCTCGGTTGAAGCCGCATCATGGGCCAGTACCAGAGCAAGAGGAACCATTACCAGATGTTAGCCAACGCCCATATCGAATCCTAAAGCACCGATGGGTCACTAGAGATGGTAGAGCCCGCCACGAGGTTTTGATTGAATGGGAAGGAATCGATGGTGGTACCTCCTGGGAGTTGTTTGACAAGGTAAAATTCCAATTCCCTACAGGAGCTTGGGGACAAGCTCCATCTCAGGAGGGTGGATCTGATACGGGTCAACCTGCAGAGTGGCCTAGGGTAGCCACAGATGTCGCTGAGAGCAGCCAAAGGGCGCGGGGCAAAACCGCCCTTCATGCGATTAAGGCCCTACAAGGCCAAGATGACTCAAGGCTGAGTCAAAAGGGAGGCGTAGTGCATCAGGTGCAGACCTTACAAACTGAACATATTCAGCTTAGAATCGATGCCGAGGGAGGAGCGGGAGGAGAGGCAACGGCTCTAAGCGAGGCTCTTGAGGACCAAGGCGAAAGGGGTCAAGTCCGAGTCCGGTCTAGTCCAACCTAGGTCTTCGCTATACTCATGCACTTAGGGTCAGCCTAGGGCGAGCCTAGGCGAATTTCTGGTCTGAACCAAGGCCCACAGCGTGCGGGCTAAGGAGAGGACGAGTTAGGGACGAGACACTAAGTCTCGAGTTCGAGTTTGCTTGCGTTTTCTTTGATTTTAGAGTGCGCATTTGCTTTGGTAGTCAATTCCGTTTTGGATTTTGATTTTGGGTTGGATCAATTGTTTAGATCCGCTTTTTAATTCAGTATTATAAATATTTAGAATTCTTTTGGATCTGTATGCAAAATTCGAGAATAGAAGTCATTTGTGTGAATCGACTCTCTCTCTTCTCCTCTACTCGAGTTCTCTCCCTCTCACGCGCGTCTCCTCTCCAAGCCACGTTCTTCTTCCTCCGTCTTACATTGGGGAATTTTCGATGCAACTTGCTGAAATTCCTCAAGCAACAGCAGCTATACCCGACGGTATTCTTCTCTCTTAGCCTTGATTTCTTCTTCTATTCTTCCCTAATCACTCAACCGAAGGGTTAGCCAAATGAAGAGCTTCCAAGCGTCCGGCGCAAGGTGCTTCTTCCATGGATTTGTTCCCCACGTCTTCATCAACGGTAGCGGTGCAGCCTCCACGTCTCACCCGTGAAGGTTAGAGGCCTCTTCGTACTGGGAAGACTTCATCCTCTAGGCGACTAGAAGGGTGAAGTATCCACTCCAGATTTGGGCTCTTAGAGGTAAGCGTCCATAACTCGATTGTAGGGGCGTGCAACGGCGTTAAGAGAGTTTAGGGGAGAGTTCGGCCAAGGGGAGTTCTTGCTGGAATCACAGCCAGCAAGCTAGCCTTTCCCACGGTGGAAATCGTCCTTAAACTCGATTTTACGAGTCACGCACCTCCAGCTAGTTATTGTCGTTTAATTCTATGAGTTTCATTCGATTGTTTTTAGTTTCTTTGAGCCAAGAAAGTTCAGATTTAGCCACTGCCTTGTCCTCCCTCTTGCTGGTCGAAATCAGAAAGAAAACAACAGAAAAGAAGGGCGAGAAAAATCAGAAAGAAAAGAAAAGAAAAAGAAAGACGCCCAAATGAAAAATTAAAGTAAAAGAAAGAGAGAATCGGCAAGAGGACTAGGCGCGGCCAGTTCTGGAAATTGGCCGGAATTGTCTAATTCCGGCCACTGCTGCATTGATTCCGGCATCACTCCATCCCGGGCTGCAAGTGTTCGAGTTATTCGTGTGTGCATTTGGGAGATTCCGGCCTCAATTGGGGAAAATCCGGCCACATTTGGGGAAAGCACTCTTGCGTCGTCACATTTGGGGATTTCGCATTTGTCTCACCCAAATCGGTAAGTGATTGCTTGACTTGGGCCCTTCGCCATCTCCACCACATATCTGTACACGTGGCATGATCGGGAGCACTTGGGAGAGAACCTTGGAGTGAAATCCTCCACATCCCTAGCTTGTAGCTAGTGGATCACATTTGGAAGGGGCGAGTTCTCTTTTGAGAGATCTTCTCCTACTTCGTAGGTGGCTGATCACCTTGTTGACTGCCACCTCCTCCTCCATTTTAGCTAGGATATTGCCCAGCCACACACCTCATCAGCCAAATCGCCACCTCACCTATACACCTCACCAAGATCCCTAGCCTCTCTCCTACGTATTAGGGAGATAGCCCTTCTAGAACGCCACCTAGCCTAGAATCTTGGAGGACAATCCTATCATGGAATATTCTCATATTCTTAGCCAACTCTACCCTACCCAATTACCCCGAGCTCACCCGAACTTACCAAGTTACCACTTGCTTTCCATTTCCATTTCTCATCTACCCTAAACCGAGCCACTCAAACCCACCTAGCTACTTTGTAGGAACCTCATTTGAGTCCCTTCCACACCCGTCAACCGAAGATTTGACCGTAGGACCTACCTAGCCTACTCTACCTATGACCTAGCTCGCTGGCCAAACCTAGCCGGGCCCACCTGGTCCACCTGGTCCACCTGGTCCGAACCCACTCAGTCCAAGTCCCGCGCCTAGTTGGTTTCAACCTTAGCGCAAGGAGACCGGGCATTGCTAGCCGATCCTTGAGTCTTTGGAACCGGCGGGCCTTGATCCAGCATATTCCGGCGACCTCCGGCACCTCTGCTCTTTTCCGGCGACTCTCCGGCGTGGATTCCAGAAGGTCCCCAGACATCCAGCAAGGCGTTGAAGTGCTCCTAGGCGATTCCGGCGGGGTGATCCTACTTCACGCGTCTCTTGGAACGGCTTGACTTCACTCACGGCTCTTCTTTTGGAGTTCAGCTCTGCACCAGCCTCTTCTTTCGTGTTGCTGGTATCCTCGGTGTGGAATTCACCTCGAGGCTTTTGACTGCTTAGCCAGCTAGCCTTGGCCGGTACACTCTACTCCTCTCTTTAGACACGCGGGAGGTAGCATTTATTTCTGCATTTTGCTTTCAGCCCGACCGTGAGGTCGTAGTTGTGCATAGAGGACCTCCGCGGCACTGCGCCAAGGACACGACCTCGTGCCAGCACTAGCTCCTAGGGTGGGTGTGGTTTGTGCGTTTAGGCGTGGTTTGCATGGTTTGCTTGAGTGAGTTTGAGTGATTTTTAACAAATGTATCGCTTCCGCTTGTATTAGCCTCGCATCTCTTAGATTTGTGTAGTAGGTTTTGCTTGGATTTGGGTATAGCCTCTCTTGTATTCCGCTACCTATCCGGGATTTTCTAAGTCGGGGTCCTGTCCGACTGGTAGTGTCTTTGTTTTAATTGTTAGGAAGTCTTCTGGTTGGTCCAAGGTGATCGTGGGGGTAGGCACGGCCGTTGGTTTCAGACTTAGGTCGGCCACGGACAAGACCCTACCAATTTGGTATCAGAGCCTCCTTGGAGCAGCAGCAAGCAAGTACAGTATCGGCATTTTGGATTTTATACAGGGCAGAATACAGCTGGAATTCTTGTCAGTGTCAGAGTCAGTGGTTTTCAACTAGTCGTGTGATTCTTTTAGACGTTTGGATTTCTGATTTTTTTGGACTTAACCATCGCAATGGTTAAGAAGAAGCAAGTCGTGCCCGAGGCACCAGATGTTGAGGCGGAGACCTCAGCCAATGAGGAACAGCCATCTACTGAGATGGAGGTATACGCGGTGGAAAGAATGGTTCACATCGAAAATGAGGTTTTGAAAATCCGCCACGAGATGAGCGACTACAAGAAACAACTTTCTAAGCTCAACGAGTTAGATGAGATCAAGGAATGATGAGAGTCATGACGGCCAATCAAGAGGCCCTTAGGAGAAACAACCCGGATCCCCCACAGCCCCACGTTGATAAGGGCAAGGGCATACTCAATGGACCGCCCAACGTCGGTCCTAATCCCTTCCATTCGCAAGCCGGCCCTAGTAGACCACCACCCGGGGGAATAACAGCAATAATGGAGGTTTCCAAGCACAGCCCACCAACCTCAACAACTATCACGGTGGGCATCATAACTCCTCGCCTGATGGGAGAACCGAGAGCCTTATGGACCCCAATCCAGCCAGTATAGGTCCAGATTTGGAGGCACACAGTGGGAGAATATTAATTCAGATCGTAGATGGGGTGATAGAGGAGACCGTGAACCACCTTCTTGGGAGCCGTATAGAGAGCGTCAGGCAGCGCCAAGAAACCAACCGAGGATTCCTATGGTTCGCATTGACTTCCCTAGATTCAATGGCAAGGAACCCTTAGATTGGATTTTTCAAGTGGAGGAGTACTTCACATGTCAGATGATTCCTGATGAGGAATGGCTTCAAACGTCCATTCTACACTTCGATGGCGAAGCTAGGAGATGGTATCGTTGGCTCAAGCTCAAGGAGCCAGTCAATACGTGGGGAGAGTTCAAAGAAGCTCTCATGCTCAGATTTGGTGAGTCTTCCTATGTAGATTACGACATCGAGTTGCGTAATCTAAGACAAACCGCATCAGTTCAAGAATACCAAGCCAAGTTTGAGAATTTAGCAAGCATGGTTGATTGGACGCCCCAAGTCCCAATTGCCGCATTTGTTGGAGGATTGAAGGAGGAAATTCAGATAGACATACGGGCTGAGCCCAACACGGAGTTGCGGAAGTGCTTTGCCAAAGCACGTTCCATCGAGGATAGGCAAAGAAAGAAACAAGCCTTGTACCGACAATGGAGAAACCCGGAACAGTCCGTGTGAGGAGAGATCCCTCAACCGCAAAAACTCCTTCCAGCCCCTCCGCGTAAAGAAGAACCTAAACCCGCTTTCAAGGGTCGAGCGCGCCCTCCTGTACTAACTCGGGAAGAAAGAGAAGAGTTAATCAAAGAACAAGCAGTGTTTCTGGTGTAAAGAAAAGTGGGACCCTACGCACAAGTGCAAGCACATTCGAGTCTACAAGGTTTTGGATGATGACGCCGACGATGAAGGGGAAGAAGATCAATCCCTATGATCGAAGAAATAGAGGAATTGGAGGCCCGAGAAGAGCCTCAAGAGCAGGAAAGGCCACCCCCTGAGGGCGCTTGTCATACCATGACAGACCCTAACCGACCAGATGCTATGAGAGTTATAGGGCAAATTGGAAAGAGAAATGTTCTTGTTCTTTTGGATTCGGGGGCTACTCACAATTTCGTGGGTGACCACCTCGCTCAGGAATTGAATTGTACCATCGAAGAGCACCCAA
>NW_022205007.1:0-60577 GCF_008831285.2 Nymphaea colorata
TCAATCCTTTAGATCGTGCCTAGTGTACAATACGAGTCAGATTAAGTGATTCATATGATCAGCATACTTTGTTGAATGTACTTGACTTATTGTTATATCCATGTTAATGATTTAGTGCCCTATGACAATTAAAATTCACTTGTTAAGCACATTCAATTAAATTACAAGTGAAACACATTAGGTTAACTATATGACACCAAATGAATCACTTGTTAAGGACATCCGTATTAAGAATCATTATAAATGTAACAACTAGTGAAACACATTAGGTAAACCATAAGACACCAAATGAATCACTCGAATCTCATTCATTTTCATACAAACTTGTGATTTCGATCTACTAAATCATTTAATATAGATGTAACAACAAGTTAAACACATTCAATTAAGCATGCATGATCATATGAATCATTTAAATCTCACTTGTATTGGTACGAACGCGTGATTTCAATCCTTTAGATCGTTCACTATAGATGTAACAACAAATTCAACTCATCGGACTAATTACACGCATTCAAAGTAATGCATAGATCCCATTTGTATCCATATGAACTTGCGATTTCAATCATTTAAATCATTCATTATAGATGTAATAACAAGTGAAATACACTAGATTAACTGTAAGGGACCAACTTAATGACCTGACTCTCATTCATTTCCAAACGAACTTCTTATTTCAAGCCACTAAGTCATTCTATACGTATGTAACAAATGGCTACGCACACTCAATTAAATATATTGATCAAATATATGTAATAACAAGTGAAAATGAATCATTTAATCTCTCAATAAATATATGTGATCAAATATATGTAATAACAAGTGAAACATATTAGGTTACCTACAAGACACCAAATGAATCACTCAAATCTCATTCATTTCCATACAAACCTATGATTTCAATATACTAAATCATTTAATATAGACGTAACAACAAGTTAAGCACATTCAATTAAGTATGCGTGATCAAATGAATCACTTAAATCTCACTCGTATTGAGACGAGTGATTTAGTGTGCGTATGGATACAAATGAATGAGATGTAACAACATGTTCAACTTATTGAACAAACTACAAGGGATCAAACTAAACTAATCCATAGGTCTCCTTTACATCCATATAAACTTGTGAGTTTTTATCGTTTAAATCGTTGATCATAGATGTCATAACGAGTGAAACACATTAGGTTAATTATAAGACACCAAATGAATCACTCAAATCTCATTTATTTTCACACAAACTTGTGATTTGAATTCACTTAATCTAGCAATATGGATGTAACAACAAGTTAAGCACATTCAATTAAGTATGTGTGATCATTTGAATCACTTAAATCGCACTTGTATTGATACGAACTTGTGATTTCAATCATTTAGATCGTGCACTATAGTTGTAACAATAAATTCAACTCATCGGACTAACTACACGCGTTTGTATCCACATGAACATGTGATTTCAATCATTTAAATCATTCATTATATATGTATTCCAAACGAACTTCTGGTATCAAAGCCACTAGGTCATTCTATACGTAAGTAAGAAATGGTCACGCACATTCAATTAAATACAAGTGATCAATTATATGTAATAACAAGTGAAAATGAATCACTTAATCTCTCAATTAAATATAAGTGATCAAATATATGTAATAACAAGTGAAACACATTAGGTTACTTACAAGACACCAAATGAATCACTCCAATATCATTCATTTTCATACAAACCTATGATTTAATCTACTAAATCATTTAATATAGACGTAACAACAAGTTAAGCACATTCAATTACGTATGTGTGATAAAATGAATCACTTAAATCCCACTCGTATTGATACGAACTTGTGATTTCAATTCCTTACATCGATCACCATAGATGTAAGAACTAGTTCAACTTATTGAACTAACTACAAGGGATCAAACTAATGCATAGGTCTCCTTTATATCCATACAAACTTGTAAGTTTTAATCATTTAAATCATTGATCAAAGATGTAATAACAAGTGAAACACAATAGGTTAACTACAAGACACCAAATGAATCACTCGAATCTCATTCATTTTCGCACAAACTTGTGATTTCAATCTACTAAATCATTTATTATAGACGTAACAACAAGTTAAACACATTCAATTAAGTATGCATGATTATATGAATCACTTAAATCTCACTTGTATTCGTACGAACATGTGATTTCAATCCTTTAGAACGTTCCCTATAGATGTAACAACAAATTCAACTCATCGGACTAACTACACGTGTACAAATATAGTGACTTCAACCATTTGTATCCATATAAACTTGTGATTTCAACCATTTAAATCATTCATTATAGATGTAATAACAAGTGAAATACATTAGATTAACTATAAGGGACCAATATAGTGACTTGACTCTCATTCATTTCCAAACGGACTTCTTTTTTCAAGCCACTAAGTCATTCTATACGTATGTAACAAATGGTTACGCACATTCAATTAAATATAAGTTATCAAATGTATGTAAGAACAAGTAAAAATGAATCACATAATCTCTCGATTAAACATAAGTGATCAAATGTATGTAATAACAAGTGAAACACATTAAGTTACCTGTAAGACACCAAATGAATCACTCGAATCCCATTCATTTTCATATAAACCTATGATTTGAATTTACTAAATCATTTAATATAAACGTAACAACAAGTTAAGTACATTCAATTAAATATGCGTGATCAATTGAATCACTTAAATCCCACTCGTATTGATGTGAACTTGTGCATCGATCACTATAGATGTAACAACATGTTCAACTTATCGTACAAACTAGAAAGGATCAAACTAATGCATAGGTCTCCTTTATATCCATATAAACTTGTGAGTTTTAATTATTTAAATCATTGATCATGGATGTAATAACATGTGAAACACGTTAGGTTAACTATAAGACACCAAATGAATCACTCGAATCACATTCATTTTCATACAAACTTGTGATTTCAGTTCACTTAATCAAGCAACATGGATGTAACAATAAGTTAAGCACATTCAATTAAGTATGTGTGATCATTTGAATCACTTAAATCGCACTTGTATTGATACGAACTTGTAATTTCAATCCTTTAGATCGTGCACTATAGTCGTACCAATACGAGTCAGATTTAAGTGATTCATATGATCACGCATACTTTATTGAATGTACTTGACTTATTGTTATATCCATGTTAAATGATTTAGTAGATTGAAATCACAGGCTTGCATGAAAATGAATGAGATTTGAGTGATTCATTTGGTGCCCTATTGTTAACCTAATTCACTTGTTAAGCACATTCAATTAAATTACAAGTGAAACACATTAGGTTAACTATATGACACCAAATGAATCACTTGTTAAGGACATCCGTATTAAGAATCATTATAAATGTAACAACTAGTGAAACACATTAGGTAAACCATAAGACACCAAATGAATCACTCGAATCTCATTCATTTTCATACAAACTTGTGATTTCGATCTACTAAATCATTTAATATAGATGTAACAACAAGTTAAACACATTCAATTAAGCATGCATGATCATATGAATCATTTAAATCTCACTTGTATTGGTACGAACGCGTGATTTCAATCCTTTAGATCGTTCACTATAGATGTAACAACAAATTCAACTCATCGGACTAATTACACGCATTCAAAGTAATGCATAGATCCCATTTGTATCCATATGAACTTGCGATTTCAATCATTTAAATCATTCATTATAGATGTAATAACAAGTGAAATACACTAGATTAACTGTAAGGGACCAACTTAATGACCTGACTCTCATTCATTTCCAAACGAACTTCTTATTTCAAGCCACTAAGTCATTCTATACGTATGTAACAAATGGCTACGCACACTCAATTAAATATATTGATCAAATATATGTAATAACAAGTGAAAATGAATCATTTAATCTCTCAATTAAATATATGTGATCAAATATATGTAATAACAAGTGAAACATATTAGGTTACCTACAAGACACCAAATGAATCACTCAAATCTCATTCATTTCCATACAAACCTATGATTTCAATATACTAAATCATTTAATATAGACGTAACAACAAGTTAAGCACATTCAATTAAGTATGCGTGATCAAATGAATCACTTAAATCTCACTCGTATTGAGACGAGTGATTTAGTGTGCGTATGGATACAAATGAATGAGATGTAACAACATGTTCAACTTATTGAACAAACTACAAGGGATCAAACTAAACTAATCCATAGGTCTCCTTTACATCCATATAAACTTGTGAGTTTTTATCGTTTAAATCGTTGATCATAGATGTCATAACGAGTGAAACACATTAGGTTAATTATAAGACACCAAATGAATCACTCAAATCTCATTTATTTTCACACAAACTTGTGATTTGAATTCACTTAATCTAGCAATATGGATGTAACAACAAGTTAAGCACATTCAATTAAGTATGTGTGATCATTTGAATCACTTAAATCGCACTTGTATTGATACGAACTTGTGATTTCAATCATTTAGATCGTGCACTATAGTTGTAACAATAAATTCAACTCATCGGACTAACTACACGCGTTTGTATCCACATGAACATGTGATTTCAATCATTTAAATCATTCATTATATATGTATTCCAAACGAACTTCTGGTATCAAAGCCACTAGGTCATTCTATACGTAAGTAAGAAATGGTCACGCACATTCAATTAAATACAAGTGATCAATTATATGTAATAACAAGTGAAAATGAATCACTTAATCTCTCAATTAAATATAAGTGATCAAATATATGTAATAACAAGTGAAACACATTAGGTTACTTACAAGACACCAAATGAATCACTCCAATATCATTCATTTTCATACAAACCTATGATTTTAATCTACTAAATCATTTAATATAGACGTAACAACAAGTTAAGCACATTCAATTACGTATGTGTGATAAAATGAATCACTTAAATCCCACTCGTATTGATACGAACTTGTGATTTCAATTCCTTACATCGATCACCATAGATGTAAGAACTAGTTCAACTTATTGAACTAACTACAAGGGATCAAACTAATGCATAGGTCTCCTTTATATCCATACAAACTTGTAAGTTTTAATCATTTAAATCATTGATCAAAGATGTAATAACAAGTGAAACACAATAGGTTAACTACAAGACACCAAATGAATCACTCGAATCTCATTCATTTTCGCACAAACTTGTGATTTCAATCTACTAAATCATTTATTATAGACGTAACAACAAGTTAAACACATTCAATTAAGTATGCATGATTATATGAATCACTTAAATCTCACTTGTATTCGTACGAACATGTGATTTCAATCCTTTAGAACGTTCCCTATAGATGTAACAACAAATTCAACTCATCGGACTAACTACACGTGTACAAATATAGTGACTTCAACCATTTGTATCCATATAAACTTGTGATTTCAACCATTTAAATCATTCATTATAGATGTAATAACAAGTGAAATACATTAGATTAACTATAAGGGACCAATATAGTGACTTGACTCTCATTCATTTCCAAACGGACTTCTTTTTTCAAGCCACTAAGTCATTCTATACGTATGTAACAAATGGTTACGCACATTCAATTAAATATAAGTTATCAAATGTATGTAAGAACAAGTAAAAATGAATCACATAATCTCTCGATTAAACATAAGTGATCAAATGTATGTAATAACAAGTGAAACACATTAAGTTACCTGTAAGACACCAAATGAATCACTCGAATCCCATTCATTTTCATATAAACCTATGATTTGAATTTACTAAATCATTTAATATAAACGTAACAACAAGTTAAGTACATTCAATTAAATATGCGTGATCAATTGAATCACTTAAATCCCACTCGTATTGATGTGAACTTGTGCATCGATCACTATAGATGTAACAACATGTTCAACTTATCGTACAAACTAGAAAGGATCAAACTAATGCATAGGTCTCCTTTATATCCATATAAACTTGTGAGTTTTAATTATTTAAATCATTGATCATGGATGTAATAACATGTGAAACACGTTAGGTTAACTATAAGACACCAAATGAATCACTCGAATCACATTCATTTTCATACAAACTTGTGATTTCAGTTCACTTAATCAAGCAACATGGATGTAACAATAAGTTAAGCACATTCAATTAAGTATGTGTGATCATTTGAATCACTTAAATCGCACTTGTATTGATACGAACTTGTAATTTCAATCCTTTAGATCGTGCACTATAGTCGTACCAATACGAGTCAGATTTAAGTGATTCATATGATCACGCATACTTTATTGAATGTACTTGACTTATTGTTATATCCATGTTAAATGATTTAGTAGATTGAAATCACAGGCTTGCATGAAAATGAATGAGATTTGAGTGATTCATTTGGTGCCCTATTGTTAACCTAATTCACTTGTTAAGCACATTCAATTAAATTACAAGTGAAACACATTAGGTTAACTATATGACACCAAATGAATCACTTGTTAAGGACATCCGTATTAAGAATCATTATAAATGTAACAACTAGTGAAACACATTAGGTAAACCATAAGACACCAAATGAATCACTCGAATCTCATTCATTTTCATACAAACTTGTGATTTCGATCTACTAAATCATTTAATATAGATGTAACAACAAGTTAAACACATTCAATTAAGCATGCATGATCATATGAATCATTTAAATCTCACTTGTATTGGTACGAACGCGTGATTTCAATCCTTTAGATCGTTCACTATAGATGTAACAACAAATTCAACTCATCGGACTAATTACACGCATTCAAAGTAATGCATAGATCCCATTTGTATCCATATGAACTTGCGATTTCAATCATTTAAATCATTCATTATAGATGTAATAACAAGTGAAATACACTAGATTAACTGTAAGGGACCAACTTAATGACCTGACTCTCATTCATTTCCAAACGAACTTCTTATTTCAAGCCACTAAGTCATTCTATACGTATGTAACAAATGGCTACGCACACTCAATTAAATATATTGATCAAATATATGTAATAACAAGTGAAAATGAATCATTTAATCTCTCAATTAAATATATGTGATCAAATATATGTAATAACAAGTGAAACATATTAGGTTACCTACAAGACACCAAATGAATCACTCAAATCTCATTCATTTCCATACAAACCTATGATTTCAATATACTAAATCATTTAATATAGACGTAACAACAAGTTAAGCACATTCAATTAAGTATGCGTGATCAAATGAATCACTTAAATCTCACTCGTATGAGACGAGTGATTTAGTGTGCGTATGGATACAAATGAATGAGATGTAACAACATGTTCAACTTATTGAACAAACTACAAGGGATCAAACTAAATAATCATAGGTCTCCTTTACATCCATATAAACTTGTGAGTTTTTATCGTTTAAATCGTTGATCATAGATGTCATAACAGTGAAACACATTAGGTTAATTATAAGACACCAAATGAATCACTCAAATCTCATTTATTTTCACACAAACTTGTGATTTGAATTCACTTAATCTAGCAATATGGATGTAACAACAAGTTAAGCACATTCAATTAAGTATGTGTGATCATTTGAATCACTTAAATCGCACTTGTATTGATACGAACTTGTGATTTCAATCCTTTAGAACGTTCCTATAGATGTAACAACAAATTCAACTCATCGGACTAACTACACGTGTACAAATATAGTGACTTCAACCATTTGTATCCATATAAACTTGTGATTTCAACCATTTAAATCATTCATTATAGATGTAATAACAAGTAAATACATTAGATTAACTATAAGGACCAATATAGTGACTTGACTCTCATTCATTTCCAAACGACTTCTTTTTCAAGCCACTAAGTCATTCTATACGTATGTAACAAATGGTTACGCACATTCAATTAAATATAAGTTATCAAATGTATGTAAGAACAAGTAAAAATGAATCACATAATCTCTCGATTAAACATAAGTGATCAAATGTATGTAATAACAAGTGAAACACATTAAGTTACCTGTAAGACACCAAATGAATCACTCGAATCCATTCATTTTCATATAAACCTATGATTTGAATTTACTAAATCATTTAATATAAACGTAACAACAAGTTAAGTACATTCAATTAAATATGCGTGATCAATTGAATCACTTAAATCCCACTCGTATTGATGTGAACTTGTGCATCGATCACTATAGATGTAACAACATGTTCAACTTATCGTACAAACTAGAAAGGATCAAACTAATGCATAGGTCTCCTTTATATCCATATAAACTTGTGAGTTTTAATTATTTAAATCATTGATCATGGATGTAATAACATGTGAAACACGTTAGGTTAACTATAAGACACCAAATGAATCACTCGAATCACATTCATTTTCATACAAACTTGTGATTTCAGTTCACTTAATCAAGCAACATGGATGTAACAATAAGTTAAGCACATTCAATTAAGTATGTGTGATCATTTGAATCACTTAAATCGCACTTGTATTGATACGAACTTGTAATTTCAATCCTTTAGATCGTGCACTATAGTCGTACCAATACGAGTCAGATTTAAGTGATTCATATGATCACGCATACTTTATTGAATGTACTTGACTTATTGTTATATCCATGTTAAATGATTTAGTAGATTGAAATCACAGGCTTGCATGAAAATGAATGAGATTTGAGTGATTCATTTGGTGCCCTATTGTTAACCTAATTCACTTGTTAAGCACATTCAATTAAATTACAAGTGAAACACATTAGGTTAACTATATGACACCAAATGAATCACTTGTTAAGGACATCCGTATTAAGAATCATTATAAATGTAACAACTAGTGAAACACATTAGGTAAACCATAAGACACCAAATGAATCACTCGAATCTCATTCATTTTCATACAAACTTGTGATTTCGATCTACTAAATCATTTAATATAGATGTAACAACAAGTTAAACACATTCAATTAAGCATGCATGATCATATGAATCATTTAAATCTCACTTGTATTGGTACGAACGCGTGATTTCAATCCTTTAGATCGTTCACTATAGATGTAACAACAAATTCAACTCATCGGACTAATTACACGCATTCAAAGTAATGCATAGATCCCATTTGTATCCATATGAACTTGCGATTTCAATCATTTAAATCATTCATTATAGATGTAATAACAAGTGAAATACACTAGATTAACTGTAAGGGACCAACTTAATGACCTGACTCTCATTCATTTCCAAACGAACTTCTTATTTCAAGCCACTAAGTCATTCTATACGTATGTAACAAATGGCTACGCACACTCAATTAAATATATTGATCAAATATATGTAATAACAAGTGAAAATGAATCATTTAATCTCTCAATTAAATATATGTGATCAAATATATGTAATAACAAGTGAAACATATTAGGTTACCTACAAGACACCAAATGAATCACTCAAATCTCATTCATTTCCATACAAACCTATGATTTCAATATACTAAATCATTTAATATAGACGTAACAACAAGTTAAGCACATTCAATTAAGTATGCGTGATCAAATGAATCACTTAAATCTCACTCGTATTGAGACGAGTGATTTAGTGTGCGTATGGATACAAATGAATGAGATGTAACAACATGTTCAACTTATTGAACAAACTACAAGGGATCAAACTAAACTAATCCATAGGTCTCCTTTACATCCATATAAACTTGTGAGTTTTTATCGTTTAAATCGTTGATCATAGATGTCATAACGAGTGAAACACATTAGGTTAATTATAAGACACCAAATGAATCACTCAAATCTCATTTATTTTCACACAAACTTGTGATTTGAATTCACTTAATCTAGCAATATGGATGTAACAACAAGTTAAGCACATTCAATTAAGTATGTGTGATCATTTGAATCACTTAAATCGCACTTGTATTGATACGAACTTGTGATTTCAATCATTTAGATCGTGCACTATAGTTGTAACAATAAATTCAACTCATCGGACTAACTACACGCGTTTGTATCCACATGAACATGTGATTTCAATCATTTAAATCATTCATTATATATGTATTCCAAACGAACTTCTGGTATCAAAGCCACTAGGTCATTCTATACGTAAGTAAGAAATGGTCACGCACATTCAATTAAATACAAGTGATCAATTATATGTAATAACAAGTGAAAATGAATCACTTAATCTCTCAATTAAATATAAGTGATCAAATATATGTAATAACAAGT
The DNA here is from genome assembly GCF_008831285.2 of Nymphaea colorata. NCBI lineage: Eukaryota > Viridiplantae > Streptophyta > Magnoliopsida > Nymphaeales > Nymphaeaceae > Nymphaea > Nymphaea colorata. The sequence continues at coordinate 10,286 of NW_022205007.1, forward strand.
GAAACACATTAGGTTACTTACAAGACACCAAATGAATCACTCCAATATCATTCATTTTCATACAAACCTATGATTTTAATCTACTAAATCATTTAATATAGACGTAACAACAAGTTAAGCACATTCAATTACGTATGTGTGATAAAATGAATCACTTAAATCCCACTCGTATTGATACGAACTTGTGATTTCAATTCCTTACATCGATCACCATAGATGTAAGAACTAGTTCAACTTATTGAACTAACTACAAGGGATCAAACTAATGCATAGGTCTCCTTTATATCCATACAAACTTGTAAGTTTTAATCATTTAAATCATTGATCAAAGATGTAATAACAAGTGAAACACAATAGGTTAACTACAAGACACCAAATGAATCACTCGAATCTCATTCATTTTCGCACAAACTTGTGATTTCAATCTACTAAATCATTTATTATAGACGTAACAACAAGTTAAACACATTCAATTAAGTATGCATGATTATATGAATCACTTAAATCTCACTTGTATTCGTACGAACATGTGATTTCAATCCTTTAGAACGTTCCCTATAGATGTAACAACAAATTCAACTCATCGGACTAACTACACGTGTACAAATATAGTGACTTCAACCATTTGTATCCATATAAACTTGTGATTTCAACCATTTAAATCATTCATTATAGATGTAATAACAAGTGAAATACATTAGATTAACTATAAGGGACCAATATAGTGACTTGACTCTCATTCATTTCCAAACGGACTTCTTTTTTCAAGCCACTAAGTCATTCTATACGTATGTAACAAATGGTTACGCACATTCAATTAAATATAAGTTATCAAATGTATGTAAGAACAAGTAAAAATGAATCACATAATCTCTCGATTAAACATAAGTGATCAAATGTATGTAATAACAAGTGAAACACATTAAGTTACCTGTAAGACACCAAATGAATCACTCGAATCCCATTCATTTTCATATAAACCTATGATTTGAATTTACTAAATCATTTAATATAAACGTAACAACAAGTTAAGTACATTCAATTAAATATGCGTGATCAATTGAATCACTTAAATCCCACTCGTATTGATGTGAACTTGTGCATCGATCACTATAGATGTAACAACATGTTCAACTTATCGTACAAACTAGAAAGGATCAAACTAATGCATAGGTCTCCTTTATATCCATATAAACTTGTGAGTTTTAATTATTTAAATCATTGATCATGGATGTAATAACATGTGAAACACGTTAGGTTAACTATAAGACACCAAATGAATCACTCGAATCACATTCATTTTCATACAAACTTGTGATTTCAGTTCACTTAATCAAGCAACATGGATGTAACAATAAGTTAAGCACATTCAATTAAGTATGTGTGATCATTTGAATCACTTAAATCGCACTTGTATTGATACGAACTTGTAATTTCAATCCTTTAGATCGTGCACTATAGTCGTACCAATACGAGTCAGATTTAAGTGATTCATATGATCACGCATACTTTATTGAATGTACTTGACTTATTGTTATATCCATGTTAAATGATTTAGTAGATTGAAATCACAGGCTTGCATGAAAATGAATGAGATTTGAGTGATTCATTTGGTGCCCTATTGTTAACCTAATTCACTTGTTAAGCACATTCAATTAAATTACAAGTGAAACACATTAGGTTAACTATATGACACCAAATGAATCACTTGTTAAGGACATCCGTATTAAGAATCATTATAAATGTAACAACTAGTGAAACACATTAGGTAAACCATAAGACACCAAATGAATCACTCGAATCTCATTCATTTTCATACAAACTTGTGATTTCGATCTACTAAATCATTTAATATAGATGTAACAACAAGTTAAACACATTCAATTAAGCATGCATGATCATATGAATCATTTAAATCTCACTTGTATTGGTACGAACGCGTGATTTCAATCCTTTAGATCGTTCACTATAGATGTAACAACAAATTCAACTCATCGGACTAATTACACGCATTCAAAGTAATGCATAGATCCCATTTGTATCCATATGAACTTGCGATTTCAATCATTTAAATCATTCATTATAGATGTAATAACAAGTGAAATACACTAGATTAACTGTAAGGGACCAACTTAATGACCTGACTCTCATTCATTTCCAAACGAACTTCTTATTTCAAGCCACTAAGTCATTCTATACGTATGTAACAAATGGCTACGCACACTCAATTAAATATATTGATCAAATATATGTAATAACAAGTGAAAATGAATCATTTAATCTCTCAATTAAATATATGTGATCAAATATATGTAATAACAAGTGAAACATATTAGGTTACCTACAAGACACCAAATGAATCACTCAAATCTCATTCATTTCCATACAAACCTATGATTTCAATATACTAAATCATTTAATATAGACGTAACAACAAGTTAAGCACATTCAATTAAGTATGCGTGATCAAATGAATCACTTAAATCTCACTCGTATGAGACGAGTGATTTAGTGTGCGTATGGATACAAATGAATGAGATGTAACAACATGTTCAACTTATTGAACAAACTACAAGGGATCAAACTAAACTAATCCATAGGTCTCCTTTACATCCATATAAACTTGTGAGTTTTTATCGTTTAAATCGTTGATCATAGATGTCATAACGAGTGAAACACATTAGGTTAATTATAAGACACCAAATGAATCACTCAAATCTCATTTATTTTCACACAAACTTGTGATTTGAATTCACTTAATCTAGCAATATGGATGTAACAACAAGTTAAGCACATTCAATTAAGTATGTGTGATCATTTGAATCACTTAAATCGCACTTGTATTGATACGAACTTGTGATTTCAATCATTTAGATCGTGCACTATAGTTGTAACAATAAATTCAACTCATCGGACTAACTACACGCGTTTGTATCCACATGAACATGTGATTTCAATCATTTAAATCATTCATTATATATGTATTCCAAACGAACTTCTGGTATCAAAGCCACTAGGTCATTCTATACGTAAGTAAGAAATGGTCACGCACATTCAATTAAATACAAGTGATCAATTATATGTAATAACAAGTGAAAATGAATCACTTAATCTCTCAATTAAATATAAGTGATCAAATATATGTAATAACAAGTGAAACACATTAGGTTACTTACAAGACACCAAATGAATCACTCCAATATCATTCATTTTCATACAAACCTATGATTTTAATCTACTAAATCATTTAATATAGACGTAACAACAAGTTAAGCACATTCAATTACGTATGTGTGATAAAATGAATCACTTAAATCCCACTCGTATTGATACGAACTTGTGATTTCAATTCCTTACATCGATCACCATAGATGTAAGAACTAGTTCAACTTATTGAACTAACTACAAGGGATCAAACTAATGCATAGGTCTCCTTTATATCCATACAAACTTGTAAGTTTTAATCATTTAAATCATTGATCAAAGATGTAATAACAAGTGAAACACAATAGGTTAACTACAAGACACCAAATGAATCACTCGAATCTCATTCATTTTCGCACAAACTTGTGATTTCAATCTACTAAATCATTTATTATAGACGTAACAACAAGTTAAACACATTCAATTAAGTATGCATGATTATATGAATCACTTAAATCTCACTTGTATTCGTACGAACATGTGATTTCAATCCTTTAGAACGTTCCCTATAGATGTAACAACAAATTCAACTCATCGGACTAACTACACGTGTACAAATATAGTGACTTCAACCATTTGTATCCATATAAACTTGTGATTTCAACCATTTAAATCATTCATTATAGATGTAATAACAAGTGAAATACATTAGATTAACTATAAGGGACCAATATAGTGACTTGACTCTCATTCATTTCCAAACGGACTTCTTTTTTCAAGCCACTAAGTCATTCTATACGTATGTAACAAATGGTTACGCACATTCAATTAAATATAAGTTATCAAATGTATGTAAGAACAAGTAAAAATGAATCACATAATCTCTCGATTAAACATAAGTGATCAAATGTATGTAATAACAAGTGAAACACATTAAGTTACCTGTAAGACACCAAATGAATCACTCGAATCCCATTCATTTTCATATAAACCTATGATTTGAATTTACTAAATCATTTAATATAAACGTAACAACAAGTTAAGTACATTCAATTAAATATGCGTGATCAATTGAATCACTTAAATCCCACTCGTATTGATGTGAACTTGTGCATCGATCACTATAGATGTAACAACATGTTCAACTTATCGTACAAACTAGAAAGGATCAAACTAATGCATAGGTCTCCTTTATATCCATATAAACTTGTGAGTTTTAATTATTTAAATCATTGATCATGGATGTAATAACATGTGAAACACGTTAGGTTAACTATAAGACACCAAATGAATCACTCGAATCACATTCATTTTCATACAAACTTGTGATTTCAGTTCACTTAATCAAGCAACATGGATGTAACAATAAGTTAAGCACATTCAATTAAGTATGTGTGATCATTTGAATCACTTAAATCGCACTTGTATTGATACGAACTTGTAATTTCAATCCTTTAGATCGTGCACTATAGTCGTACCAATACGAGTCAGATTTAAGTGATTCATATGATCACGCATACTTTATTGAATGTACTTGACTTATTGTTATATCCATGTTAAATGATTTAGTAGATTGAAATCACAGGCTTGCATGAAAATGAATGAGATTTGAGTGATTCATTTGGTGCCCTATTGTTAACCTAATTCACTTGTTAAGCACATTCAATTAAATTACAAGTGAAACACATTAGGTTAACTATATGACACCAAATGAATCACTTGTTAAGGACATCCGTATTAAGAATCATTATAAATGTAACAACTAGTGAAACACATTAGGTAAACCATAAGACACCAAATGAATCACTCGAATCTCATTCATTTTCATACAAACTTGTGATTTCGATCTACTAAATCATTTAATATAGATGTAACAACAAGTTAAACACATTCAATTAAGCATGCATGATCATATGAATCATTTAAATCTCACTTGTATTGGTACGAACGCGTGATTTCAATCCTTTAGATCGTTCACTATAGATGTAACAACAAATTCAACTCATCGGACTAATTACACGCATTCAAAGTAATGCATAGATCCCATTTGTATCCATATGAACTTGCGATTTCAATCATTTAAATCATTCATTATAGATGTAATAACAAGTGAAATACACTAGATTAACTGTAAGGGACCAACTTAATGACCTGACTCTCATTCATTTCCAAACGAACTTCTTATTTCAAGCCACTAAGTCATTCTATACGTATGTAACAAATGGCTACGCACACTCAATTAAATATATTGATCAAATATATGTAATAACAAGTGAAAATGAATCATTTAATCTCTCAATTAAATATATGTGATCAAATATATGTAATAACAAGTGAAACATATTAGGTTACCTACAAGACACCAAATGAATCACTCAAATCTCATTCATTTCCATACAAACCTATGATTTCAATATACTAAATCATTTAATATAGACGTAACAACAAGTTAAGCACATTCAATTAAGTATGCGTGATCAAATGAATCACTTAAATCTCACTCGTATGAGACGAGTGATTTAGTGTGCGTATGGATACAAATGAATGAGATGTAACAACATGTTCAACTTATTGAACAAACTACAAGGGATCAAACTAAACTAATCCATAGGTCTCCTTTACATCCATATAAACTTGTGAGTTTTTATCGTTTAAATCGTTGATCATAGATGTCATAACGAGTGAAACACATTAGGTTAATTATAAGACACCAAATGAATCACTCAAATCTCATTTATTTTCACACAAACTTGTGATTTGAATTCACTTAATCTAGCAATATGGATGTAACAACAAGTTAAGCACATTCAATTAAGTATGTGTGATCATTTGAATCACTTAAATCGCACTTGTATTGATACGAACTTGTGATTTCAATCATTTAGATCGTGCACTATAGTTGTAACAATAAATTCAACTCATCGGACTAACTACACGCGTTTGTATCCACATGAACATGTGATTTCAATCATTTAAATCATTCATTATATATGTATTCCAAACGAACTTCTGGTATCAAAGCCACTAGGTCATTCTATACGTAAGTAAGAAATGGTCACGCACATTCAATTAAATACAAGTGATCAATTATATGTAATAACAAGTGAAAATGAATCACTTAATCTCTCAATTAAATATAAGTGATCAAATATATGTAATAACAAGTGAAACACATTAGGTTACTTACAAGACACCAAATGAATCACTCCAATATCATTCATTTTCATACAAACCTATGATTTTAATCTACTAAATCATTTAATATAGACGTAACAACAAGTTAAGCACATTCAATTACGTATGTGTGATAAAATGAATCACTTAAATCCCACTCGTATTGATACGAACTTGTGATTTCAATTCCTTACATCGATCACCATAGATGTAAGAACTAGTTCAACTTATTGAACTAACTACAAGGGATCAAACTAATGCATAGGTCTCCTTTATATCCATACAAACTTGTAAGTTTTAATCATTTAAATCATTGATCAAAGATGTAATAACAAGTGAAACACAATAGGTTAACTACAAGACACCAAATGAATCACTCGAATCTCATTCATTTTCGCACAAACTTGTGATTTCAATCTACTAAATCATTTATTATAGACGTAACAACAAGTTAAACACATTCAATTAAGTATGCATGATTATATGAATCACTTAAATCTCACTTGTATTCGTACGAACATGTGATTTCAATCCTTTAGAACGTTCCCTATAGATGTAACAACAAATTCAACTCATCGGACTAACTACACGTGTACAAATATAGTGACTTCAACCATTTGTATCCATATAAACTTGTGATTTCAACCATTTAAATCATTCATTATAGATGTAATAACAAGTGAAATACATTAGATTAACTATAAGGGACCAATATAGTGACTTGACTCTCATTCATTTCCAAACGGACTTCTTTTTTCAAGCCACTAAGTCATTCTATACGTATGTAACAAATGGTTACGCACATTCAATTAAATATAAGTTATCAAATGTATGTAAGAACAAGTAAAAATGAATCACATAATCTCTCGATTAAACATAAGTGATCAAATGTATGTAATAACAAGTGAAACACATTAAGTTACCTGTAAGACACCAAATGAATCACTCGAATCCCATTCATTTTCATATAAACCTATGATTTGAATTTACTAAATCATTTAATATAAACGTAACAACAAGTTAAGTACATTCAATTAAATATGCGTGATCAATTGAATCACTTAAATCCCACTCGTATTGATGTGAACTTGTGCATCGATCACTATAGATGTAACAACATGTTCAACTTATCGTACAAACTAGAAAGGATCAAACTAATGCATAGGTCTCCTTTATATCCATATAAACTTGTGAGTTTTAATTATTTAAATCATTGATCATGGATGTAATAACATGTGAAACACGTTAGGTTAACTATAAGACACCAAATGAATCACTCGAATCACATTCATTTTCATACAAACTTGTGATTTCAGTTCACTTAATCAAGCAACATGGATGTAACAATAAGTTAAGCACATTCAATTAAGTATGTGTGATCATTTGAATCACTTAAATCGCACTTGTATTGATACGAACTTGTAATTTCAATCCTTTAGATCGTGCACTATAGTCGTACCAATACGAGTCAGATTTAAGTGATTCATATGATCACGCATACTTTATTGAATGTACTTGACTTATTGTTATATCCATGTTAAATGATTTAGTAGATTGAAATCACAGGCTTGCATGAAAATGAATGAGATTTGAGTGATTCATTTGGTGCCCTATTGTTAACCTAATTCACTTGTTAAGCACATTCAATTAAATTACAAGTGAAACACATTAGGTTAACTATATGACACCAAATGAATCACTTGTTAAGGACATCCGTATTAAGAATCATTATAAATGTAACAACTAGTGAAACACATTAGGTAAACCATAAGACACCAAATGAATCACTCGAATCTCATTCATTTTCATACAAACTTGTGATTTCGATCTACTAAATCATTTAATATAGATGTAACAACAAGTTAAACACATTCAATTAAGCATGCATGATCATATGAATCATTTAAATCTCACTTGTATTGGTACGAACGCGTGATTTCAATCCTTTAGATCGTTCACTATAGATGTAACAACAAATTCAACTCATCGGACTAATTACACGCATTCAAAGTAATGCATAGATCCCATTTGTATCCATATGAACTTGCGATTTCAATCATTAAATCATTCATTATAGATGTAATAACAAGTGAAATACACTAGATTAACTGTAAGGGACCAACTTAATGACCTGACTCTCATTCATTTCCAAACGAACTTCTTATTTCAAGCCACTAAGTCATTCTATACGTATGTAACAAATGGCTACGCACACTCAATTAAATATATTGATCAAATATATAAACAAGTAAAATGAATCATAATCTTCAATAAATATGATCAAATATATGTAATAACAAGTGAAACATATTAGGTTACCTACAAGACACCAAATGAATCACTCAAATCTCATTCATTTCATACAAACCTATGATTTCAATATACTAAATCATTTAATATAGACGTAACAACAAGTTAAGCACATTCAATTAAGTATGCGTGATCAAATGAATCACTTAAATCTCACTCGTATGAGACGAGTGATTTAGTGTGCGTATGGATACAAATGAATGAGATGTAACAACATGTTCAACTTATTGAACAAACTACAAGGATCAAACTAAACTAATCCATAGGTCTCCTTTACATCCATATAAACTTGTGAGTTTTTATCGTTTAAATCGTTGATCATAGATGTCATAACGAGTGAAACACATTAGGTTAATTATAAGACACCAAATGAATCACTCAAATCTCATTTATTTTCACACAAACTTGTGATTTGAATTCACTTAATCTAGCAATATGGATGTAACAACAAGTTAAGCACATTCAATTAAGTATGTGTGATCATTTGAATCACTTAAATCGCACTTGTATTGATACGAACTTGTGATTTCAATCATTTAGATCGTGCACTATAGTTGTAACAATAAATTCAACTCATCGGACTAACTACACGCGTTTGTATCCACATGAACATGTGATTTCAATCATTTAAATCATTCATTATATATGTATTCCAAACGAACTTCTGGTATCAAAGCCACTAGGTCATTCTATACGTAAGTAAAATGGTACGCACATTCAATTAAATACAAGTGATCAATTATATGTAATAACAAGTGAAAATGAATCACTTAATCTCTCAATAAATAAGTGATCAAATATGTAAAACAGTGAAACACATTAGGTTACTACAAGACACCAAATGAATCACTCAATTCATTCATTTCATACAAACTTGATTTAATCTACTAAATCATTTATATAGAGTAACAACAAGTTAAACACATTCAATTAGTATGCATGATAATGAATCACTTAAATCTCACTGTATTGTACGAACATGTGATTTCAATCCTTAGAACGTTCCTATAGATGTAACAACAAATTCAACTCATCGACTAACTACACGGTACAAATATAGTGATCAACCATTTGTATCCATATAAACTTGTGATTTCAACCATTTAAATCATTCATTATAGATGTAATAACAAGTGAAATACATAGATTAACTATAAGGACCAATATAGTGACTTGACTCTCATTCATTTCCAAACGACTTCTTTTTCAAGCCACTAAGTCATTCTATACGTATGTAACAAATGGTTACGCACATTCAATTAAATATAAGTTATCAAATGTATGTAAGAACAAGTAAAAATGAATCACATAATCTCTCGATTAAACATAAGTGATCAAATGTATGTAATAACAAGTGAAACACATTAAGTTACCTGTAAGACACCAAATGAATCACTCGAATCCCATTCATTTTCATATAAACCTATGATTGAATTTACTAAATCATTTAATATAAACGTAACAACAAGTTAAGTACATTCAATTAAATATGCGTGATCAATTGAATCACTTAAATCCACTCGTATTGATGTGAACTTGTGCATCGATCACTATAGATGTAACAACATGTTCAACTTATCGTACAAACTAGAAAGGATCAAACTAATGCATAGGTCTCCTTTATATCCATATAAACTTGTGAGTTTTAATTATTTAAATCATTGATCATGGATGTAATAACATGTGAAACACGTTAGGTTAACTATAAGACACCAAATGAATCACTCGAATCACATTCATTTTCATACAAACTTGTGATTTCAGTTCACTTAATCAAGCAACATGGATGTAACAATAAGTTAAGCACATTCAATTAAGTATGTTGATCATTTGAATCACTTAAATCGCACTTGTATTGATACGAACTTGTAATTTCAATCCTTTAGATCGTGCACTATAGTCGTACCAATACGAGTCAGATTTAAGTGATTCATATGATCACGCATACTTTATTGAATGTACTTGACTTATTGTTATATCCATGTTAAATGATTTAGTAGATTGAAATCACAGGCTTGCATGAAAATGAATGAGATTTGAGTGATTCATTTGGTGCCCTATTGTTAACCTAATTCACTTGTTAAGCACATTCAATTAAATTACAAGTGAAACACATTAGGTTAACTATATGACACCAAATGAATCACTTGTTAAGGACATCCGTATTAAGAATCATTATAAATGTAACAACTAGTGAAACACATTAGGTAAACCATAAGACACCAAATGAATCACTCGAATCTCATTCATTTTCATACAAACTTGTGATTTCGATCTACTAAATCATTTAATATAGATGTAACAACAAGTTAAACACATTCAATTAAGCATGCATGATCATATGAATCATTTAAATCTCACTTGTATTGGTACGAACGCGTGATTTCAATCCTTTAGATCGTTCACTATAGATGTAACAACAAATTCAACTCATCGGACTAATTACACGCATTCAAAGTAATGCATAGATCCCATTTGTATCCATATGAACTTGCGATTTCAATCATTAAATCATTCATTATAGATGTAATAACAAGTGAAATACACTAGATTAACTGTAAGGACCAACTTAATGACCTGACTCTCATTCATTTCCAACGAACTTCTTATTTCAAGCCACTAAGTCATTCTATACGTATGTAACAAATGGCTACGCACACTCAATTAAATATATTGATCAAATATATGTAATAACAAGTGAAAATGAATCATTTAATCTCTCAATTAAATATATGTGATCAAATATATGTAATAACAAGTGAAACATATTAGGTTACCTACAAGACACCAAATGAATCACTCAAATCTCATTCATTTCCATACAAACCTATGATTTCAATATACTAAATCATTTAATATAGACGTAACAACAAGTTAAGCACATTCAATTAAGTATGCGTGATCAAATGAATCACTTAAATCTCACTCGTATCGAGACGAGTGATTTAGTGTGCGTATGGATACAAATGAATGAGATGTAACAACATGTTCAACTTATTGAACAAACTACAAGGGATCAAACTAAACTAATCCATAGGTCTCCTTTACATCCATATAAACTTGTGAGTTTTTATCGTTTAAATCGTTGATCATAGATGTCATAACGAGTGAAACACATTAGGTTAATTATAAGACACCAAATGAATCACTCAAATCTCATTTATTTTCACACAAACTTGTGATTTGAATTCACTTAATCTAGCAATATGGATGTAACAACAAGTTAAGCACATTCAATTAAGTATGTGTGATCATTTGAATCACTTAAATCGCACTTGTATTGATACGAACTTGTGATTTCAATCATTTAGATCGTGCACTATAGTTGTAACAATAAATTCAACTCATCGGACTAACTACACGCGTTTGTATCCACATGAACATGTGATTTCAATCATTTAAATCATTCATTATATATGTATTCCAAACGAACTTCTGGTATCAAAGCCACTAGGTCATTCTATACGTAAGTAAGAAATGGTCACGCACATTCAATTAAATACAAGTGATCAATTATATGTAATAACAAGTGAAAATGAATCACTTAATCTCTCAATTAAATATAAGTGATCAAATATATGTAATAACAAGTGAAACACATTAGGTTACTTACAAGACACCAAATGAATCACTCCAATATCATTCATTTTCATACAAACCTATGATTTTAATCTACTAAATCATTTAATATAGACGTAACAACAAGTTAAGCACATTCAATTACGTATGTGTGATAAAATGAATCACTTAAATCCCACTCGTATTGATACGAACTTGTGATTTCAATTCCTTACATCGATCACCATAGATGTAAGAACTAGTTCAACTTATTGAACTAACTACAAGGGATCAAACTAATGCATAGGTCTCCTTTATATCCATACAAACTTGTAAGTTTTAATCATTTAAATCATTGATCAAAGATGTAATAACAAGTGAAACACAATAGGTTAACTACAAGACACCAAATGAATCACTCGAATCTCATTCATTTTCGCACAAACTTGTGATTTCAATCTACTAAATCATTATTATAGACGTAACAACAAGTTAAACACATTCAATTAAGTATGCATGATTATATGAATCACTTAAATCTCACTGTATTCGTACGAACATGTGATTTCAATCCTTTAGAACGTTCCTATAGATGTAACAACAAATTCAACTCATCGACTAACTACACGTGTACAAATATAGTGACTTCAACCATTTGCATCCATATAAACTTGTGATTTCAACCATTTAAATCATTCATTATAGATGTAATAACAAGTGAAATACATTAGATTAACTATAAGGGACCAATATAGTGACTTGACTCTCATTCATTTCCAAACGGACTTCTTTTTTCAAGCCACTAAGTCATTCTATACGTATGTAACAAATGGTTACGCACATTCAATTAAATATAAGTTATCAAATGTATGTAAGAACAAGTAAAAATGAATCACATAATCTCTCGATTAAACATAAGTGATCAAATGTATGTAATAACAAGTGAAACACATTAAGTTACCTGTAAGACACCAAATGAATCACTCGAATCCCATTCATTTTCATATAAACCTATGATTTGAATTTACTAAATCATTTAATATAAACGTAACAACAAGTTAAGTACATTCAATTAAATATGCGTGATCAATTGAATCACTTAAATCCCACTCGTATTGATGTGAACTTGTGCATCGATCACTATAGATGTAACAACATGTTCAACTTATCGTACAAACTAGAAAGGATCAAACTAATGCATAGGTCTCCTTTATATCCATATAAACTTGTGAGTTTTAATTATTTAAATCATTGATCATGGATGTAATAACATGTGAAACACGTTAGGTTAACTATAAGACACAAATGAATCACTCGAATCACATTCATTTTCATACAAACTTGTGATTTCAGTTCACTTAATCAAGCAACATGGATGTAACAATAAGTTAAGCACATTAATTAAGTATGTGTGATCATTTGATCACTTAAATCGCACTTGTATTGATACGAACTTGTAATTTCAATCCTTTAGATCGTGCACTATAGCCGTACCAATACGAGTCAGATTTAAGTGATTCAATGTCACGCATACTTTATTGAATGTACTTGACTTATTGTTATATCCATGTTAAATGATTTAGTAGATTGAAATCACAGTTGCATGAAAATGAATGAGATTTGAGTGATTCATTGGTGCCCTATTGTTAACCTAATTCACTTGTTAAGCACATTAATTAAATTACAAGTGAAACACATTAGGTTAACTATATGACACCAAATGAATCACTTGTTAAGGACATCGTATTAAGAATCATTATAAATGTAACAACTAGTGAAACACATTAGGTAAACCATAAGACACCAAATGAATCACTCGAATCTCATTCATTTTCAACAAACTTTGATTTCGATCTACTAAATCATTTAATATAGATGTAACAAGTTAAACACATTCAATTAAGCATGCATGATCATATGAATCATTTAAATCTCACTTGTATTGTACGAACACGTGATTTCAATCCTTTAGATCGTTCACTATAGATGTAACAACAAATTCAACTCATCGGACTAATTACACGCATTCAAAGTAATGCATAGATCCCATTTGTATCCATATGAACTTGCGATTTCAATCATTCATTATAGATGTAATGACAAGTGAAATACACTAGATTAACTGTAGGGACCAACTTAATGACCTGACTCTCATTCATTTCCAGACGAACTTCTTATTTCAAGCCACTAAGTCATTCTATACGTATGTAACAAACGGCTACGCACACTCAATTAAATATATTGATCAAATATATATAATAACAAGTGAAAATTAATCATTTAATCTCTCAATTAAATATATGTGATCAAATATATGTAAAAGCAAGTGAAACATATTAGGTTACCTACAAGACACCAAATGAATCACTCAAATCTCATTCATTTCCATACAAACCTATGATTTCAATATACTAAATCATTTAATATAGACGTAACAACAAGTTAAGCACATTCAATTAAGTATGCGTGATCAAATGAATCACTTAAATGTCACTCGTATCGAGACTAGTGATTTAGTGTGCGTATGGATACAAATGAATGAGATGTAACAACATGTTCAACTTATTGAACAAACTATAAGGGATCAAATTAAACTAATCCATAGGTCTCCTTTTCATCCATATAAACTTGTGAGTTTTTATCGTTTAAATCGTTGATCATAGATGTCATAACGAGTGAAACATATAAGGTTAATTATAAGACACCAAATGAATCACTCAAATCTCATTTATTTTCACACAAACTTGTGATTTGAATTCACTTAATCTAGCAATATGCATGTAACAACAAGTTAAGCACATTCAATTAAGTATGTGTGATCATTTCAATCACTTAAATTGCACTTGTATTGATAAGAACTTGTGATTTCAATCTTTTAAATCCTGCACTATAGTTGTAACAATAAATTCAACTCATCGGACTAACTACACGCGTTTGTATCCACATGAACATGTGATTTCAATCATTTAAATCATTTATTATATATGTATTCCAAACGAACTTCTGGTATCAAAGCCACTAGGTCATTCTATACGTAAGTAAGAAATGGTCACGCACATTCAATTAAATACAAGTGATCAATTATATGTAATAACAAGTGAAAATCAATCACTTAATCTCTCAATAAAATATAAGTGATGAAATATATGTAATAACAAGTGAAACACATTAGGTTACTTACAAGACACCAAATGAATCACTCCAATATCATTCATTTTCATACAAACCTATGATTTTAATCTACTAAATCATTTAATATAGATGTAACAACAAGTTAAGCACATTCAATTACGTATATGTGATAAAATGAATCACTTAAATCCCACTCGTATTGATACGAACATGTGATTTCAATCTTTTACAACGTTTCCTATAGATGTAACAACAAATTCAACTAATCGGACTAACTACACGTGTACAAATATAGTGACTTCAACCATTTGCATCCATATAAACTTGTGATTTCAACCATTTAAATCATTCATTATAGATGTAATAACAAGTGAAATACATTAGATTAACTATAAGGGACCAATATAGTGACTTGACTCATTCATTTCCAAATGGACTTCTTTTTTCAACCCACTAAGTCATTCTATACGTATGTAACAAATGGTTACGCACATTCAATTAAATATAAGTTATCAAATGTATGTAGGAACAAGTAAAAATGAGTCACATAATCTCTCGATTAAACATAAGTGATCAAATGTATGTAATAACTAGTGAAACACATTAGGTAAACCATAAGACACCAAATGAATCACTCGAATCTCATTCATTTTCATACAAACTTGTGATTTCGATCTACTAAATCATTTAATATAGATGTAACAACAAGTTAAACACATTCAATTAAGCATGCATGATCATATGAATCATTTAAATCTCACTTGTATTGGTAAGCACGCGTGATTTCAATCCTTCAGATCGTTCACTATAGATGTAACAACAAATTCAACTCATCGGACTAATTACACGCATTCAAAGTAATGCATAGATCCCATTTGTATCCATATGAACTTGCGATTTCAATCATTCATTATAGATGTAATGACAAGTGAAATACACTAGATTAACTGTAAGGGACCAACTTAATGACCTGACTCTCATTCGTTTCCAGACGAACTTCTTATTTCAAGCCGCTAAGTCATTCTATACGTATGTAACAAACGGCTACGCACACTCAATTAAATATATTGATCAAATATATATAATAACAAGTGAAAATGAATCATTTAATCTCTCAATTAAATATATGTGATCAAATATATGTAATAACAAGTGAAACATATTAGGTTACCTACAAGACACCAAATGAATCACTCAAATCTCATTCATTTCCATACAAACCTATGATTTCAATATACTAAATCATTTAATATAGACGTAACAACAAGTTAAGCACATTCAATTAAGTATGCGTGATCAAATGAATCACTTAAATCTCACTCGTATCGAGACGAATGATTTAGTGTGCGTATGGATACAAATGAATGAGATGTAACAACATGTTCAACTTATTGAACAAACTACAAGGGATCAAACTAAACTAATCCATAGGTCTCCTTTACATCCATATAAACTTGTGAGTTTTTATCGTTTAAATCGTTGATCGTAAATGTCATAACGAGTGAAACACATTAGGTTAATTATAAGACACCAAAAGAATCACTCAAATCTCATTTATTTTCACACAAACTTGTGATTTGAATTCACTTAATCTAGCAATATGGACGTAACAACAAGTTAAGCACATTCAATTAAGTATGTGTGATCGTTTGAATCACTTAAATCGCACTTGTATTGATAAGAACTTGTGATTTCAATCATTTAGATCGTGCACTATAGTTGTAACAATAAATTCAACTCATCGGACTAACTACACGCGTTTGTATCCACATGAACATGTGATTTCAATCATTTAAATCATTCATTATATATGTATTCCAAACGAACTTCTGGTATCAAAGCCACTAGGTCATTCTATACGTAAGTAAGAAATGGTCACGCACATTTAATTAAATACAAGTGATCAATTATATGTAATAACAAGTGAAAATCAATCACTTAATCTCTCAATCAAATATAAGTGATGAAATATATGTAATAACAAGTGAAACACATTAGGTTACTTACAAGACACCAAATGAATCACTCCAATATCATTCATTTTCATACAAACCTATGATTTTAATCTTCTAAATCATTTAATATAGATGTAACAACAAGTTAAGCACATTCAATTACGTATGTGTGATAAAATGAATCACTTAAATCCCACTCGTATTGATACGAACATGTGATTTCAATCCTTTAGAACGTTTCCTATAGATGTAACAACAAATTCAACTTATCGGACTAACTACACGTGTACAAATATAGTGACTTCAACCATTTGCATCCATATAAACTTGTGATTTCAACCATCTAAATCATTCATTATAGATGTAATAACAAGTGAAATACATTAGATTAACTATAAGGGACCAATATAGTGACTTGACTCATTCATTTCCAAACGGACTTCTTTTTTCAACCCACTAAGTCATTCTATACGTATGTAACAAATGGTTACGCACATTCAATTAAATATAAGTTATCAAATGTATGTAAGAACAAGTAAAAATGAATCACATAATCTCTCGATTAAACATAAGCGATCAAATGTATGTAATAACAAGTGAAACACATTAAGTTACCTGTAAGACACCAAATGAATCACTCGAATCTCATTCATTTTCATATAAACCTATGATTTGAATTTACTAAATCATTTAATATAAACATAACAACAAGTTAAGTACATTCAATTAAATATGCGTGATCAATTGAATCACTTAAATCCCACTCGTATTGATGTGAACTTGTGCATCGATCACTATAGATGTAACAATATGTTCAACTTATCGTACAAACTAGAAAGGATCAAACTAATGCATAGTTCTCCTTTATATCCATATAAACTTGTGAGTTTTAATTATTTAAATCATTGATCATGGATGTAATAACATGTGAAACACGTTAGGTTAACTATAAGACAGCAAATGAATCTATCGAATCACATTCATTTTCAAACAAACTTGTGATTTCAGTTCGCTTAATCAAGCAACATGGATGTAACAATAAGTTAAGCACATTTAATTAGGTATGTGTGATCATTTGAGTCACTTAAATCGCACTTGTATTGATACGAACTTGTAATTTCAATCCTTTAGATCGTGCACTATAGCCGTACCAATATGAGTCAGATTTAAGTGATTCATATGATCACGCATACTTTATTGAATGTACTTGACTTATTGTGATATCCATGTTAAATGATTTAGTAGATTGAAATCACAGGCTTGCATGAAAATGAATGAGATTTGAGTGATTCATTTGGTGCCCTATTGTTAACCTAATTCACTTGTTCAGCACATTCAATTAAATTACAAGTGAAACACTTTAGGTTAACTATATGACACCAAATGAATCACTTGTTAAGGACATCCGTATTAAGAATCATTATAAATGTAACAACTAGTGAAACACATTAGGTAAACCATAAGACACCAAATGAATCACTCGAATCTCATTCATTTTCATACAAACTTGTGATTTCGATCTACTAAATCATTTAATATAGATGTAACAACAAGTTAAACACATTCAATTAAGCATGCATGATCATATGAATCATTTAAATCTCACTTTATTGGTACGAACGCGTGATTTCAATCCTTTAGATCGTTCACTATAGATGTCACAACAAATTCAACTCATCGGACTAATTACACGCATTCAAAGTAATGCATAGATCCCATTTGTATCCATATGAACTTGCGATTTCAATCATTCAAATCATTCATTATAGATGTAATGACAAGTGAAATACACTAGATTAACTGTAAGGGACCAACTTAATGACCTGACTCTCATTCATTTCCAGACGAACTTCTTATTTCAAGACGCTAAGTCATTCTATACGTATGTAACAAACGGCTACGCACACTCAATTAAATATATTGATCAAATATATATAATAACAAGTGAAAATGAATCATTAAATCTCTCAATTAAATATATGTGATCAAATATGTGTAATAACAAGTGAAACATATTAGGTTACCTACAAGACACCAAATGAATCACTCAAATCTCATTCATTTCCATACAAACCTATGATTTCAATATACTAAATCATTTAATATAGACGTAACAACAAGTTAAGCACATTCAATTAAGTATGCGTGATCAAATGAATCACTTAAATCTCACTCGTATCGAGACGAGTGATTTAGTGTGCGTATGGATACAAATGAATGAGATGTAACAACATGTTCAACTTATTGAACAAACTACAAGGGATCAAACTAAACTAATCCATAGGTCTCCTTTACATCCATATAAACTTGTTAGTTTTTATCGTTTAAATCGTTGATCATAGATGTCATAACGAGTGAAACACATTAGGTTAATTATAAGACACCAAAGAATCACTCAAATCTCATTTATTTTCACACAAACTTGTGATTTGAATTCACTTAATCTAGCAATATGGACGTAACAACAAGTTAAGCACATTCAATTAAGTATGTGTGATCGTTTGAATCACTTAAATCGCACTTGTATTGATAAGAACTTGTGATTTCAATCATTTAGATCGTGCACTATAGTTGTAACAATAAATTCAACTCATCGGACTAACTACACGCGTTTGTATCCACATGAACATGTGATTTCAATCATTTAAATCATTCATTATATATGTATTCCAAACGAACTTCTGGTATCAAAGCCACTAGGTCATTCTATACGTAAGTAAGAAATGGTCACGCACATTAATTAAATACAAGTGATCAATTATATGTAATAACAAGTGAAAATCAATCACTTAATCTCTCAATAAAATATAAGTGATGAAATATATGTAATAACAAGTGAAACACATTAGGTTACTTACAAGACACCAAATGAATCACTCCAATATCATTCATTTTCATACAAACCTATGATTTTAATCTTCTAAATCATTTAATATAGATGTAACAACAAGTTAAGCACATTCAATTACGTATGTGTGATAAAATGAATCACTTAAATCCCACTCGTATTGATACGAACATGTGATTTCAATCCTTTAGAACGTTTCCTATAGATGTAACAACAAATTCAACTCATCGGACTAACTACACGTGTACAAATATAGTGACTTCAACCATTTGCATCCATATAAACTTGTGATTTCAACCATTTAAATCATTCATTATAGATGTAATAACAAGTGAAATACATTAGATTAACTATAAGGGACCAATATAGTGACTTGACTCATTCATTTCCAAACGGACTTCTTTTTTCAACCCACTAAGTCATTCTATACGTATGTAACAAATGGTTACGCACATTCAATTAAATATAAGTTATCAAATGTATGTAAGAACAAGTAAAAATGAATCACATAATCTCTCGATTAAACATAAGCGATCAAATGTATGTAATAACAAGTGAAACACATTAGGTTACCTGTAAGACACCAAATGAATCACTCGAATCTCATTCATTTTCATATAAACCTATGATTTGAATTTACTAAATCATTTAATATAAACATAACAACAAGTTAAGTACATTCAATTAAATATGCGTGATCAATTGAATCACTTAAATCCCACTCGTATTGATGTGAACTTGTGCATCGATCACTATAGATGTAACAATATGTTCAACTTATCGTACAAACTAGAAAGGATCAAACTAATGCATAGTTCTCCTTTATATCCATATAAACTTGTGAGTTTTAATTATTTAAATCATTGATCATGGATGTAATAACATGTGAAACACGTTAGGTTAACTATAAGACAGCAAATGAATCAATCGAATCACATTCATTTTCAAACAAACTTGTGATTTCAGTTCGCTTAATCAAGCAACATGGATGTAACAATAAGTTAAGCACATTTAATTAGGTATGTGTGATCATTTGAGTCACTTAAATCGCACTTGTATTGATACGAACTTGTAATTTCAATCCTTTAGATCGTGCACTATAGCCGTACCAATATGAGTCAGATTTAAGTGATTCATATGATCATGCATACTTTATTGAATGTACTTGACTTATTGTATATCCATGTTAAATGATTTAGTAGATTGAAATCACAGGCTTGCATGAAAATGAATGAGATTTGAGTGATTCATTCGGTGCCCTATTGTTAACCTAATTCACTTGTTCAGCACATTCAATTAAATTACAAGTGAAACACATTAGGTTAACTATATGACACCAAATGAATCACTTGTTAAGGACATCCGTATTAAGAATCATTATAAATGTAACAACTAGTGAAACACATTAGGTAAACCATAAGACACCAAATGAATCACTCGAATCTCATTCATTTTCATACAAACTTGTGATTTCGATCTACTAAATCATTTAATATAGATGTAACAACAAGTTAAACACATTCAATTAAGCATGCATGATCATATGAATCATTTAAATCTCACTTTATTGGTACGAACGCGTGATTTCAATCCTTTAGATCGTTCACTATAGATGTAACAACAAATTCAACTCATCGGACTAATTACACGCATTCAAAGTAATGCATAGATCCCATTTGTATCCATATGAACTTGCGATTTCAATCATTCAAATCATTCATTATAGATGTAATGACAAGTGAAATACACTAGATTAACTGTAAGGGACCAACTTAATGACCTGACTCTCATTCATTTCCAGACGAACTTCTTATTTCAAGACGCTAAGTCATTCTATACGTATGTAACAAACGGCTACGCACACTCAATTAAATATATTGATCAAATATATATAATAACAAGTGAAAATGAATCATTAATCTCTCAATTAAATATATGTGTAATAACAAGTGAAACATATTAGGTTACCTACAAGACACCAAATGAATCACTCAAATCTCATTCATTTCCATACAAACATATGATTTCAATATACTAAATCATTTAATATAGACGTAACAACAAGTTAAGCACATTCAATTAAGTATGCGTGATCAAATGAATCACTTAAATCTCACTCGTATCGAGACGAGTGATTTAGTGTGCGTATGGATACAAATGAATGAGATGTAACAACATGTTCAACTTATTGAACAAACTACAAGGGATCAAACTAAACTAATCCATAGGTCTCCTTTACATCCATATAAACTTGTTAGTTTTTATCGTTTAAATCGTTGATCATAGATGTCATAACGAGTGAAACACATTAGGTTAATTATAAGACACCAAAAGAATCACTCAAATCTCATTTATTTTCACACAAACTTGTGATTTGAATTCACTTAATCTAGCAATATGGACGTAACAACAAGTTAAGCACATTCAATTAAGTATGTGTGATCGTTTGAATCACTTAAATCGCACTTGTATTGATAAGAACTTGTGATTTCAATCATTTAGATCGTGCACTATAGTTGTAACAATAAATTCAACTCATCGGACTAACTACACGCGTTTGTATCCACATGAACATGTGATTTCAATCATTTAAATCATTCATTATATATGTATTCCAAACAAACTTCTGGTATCAAAGCCACTAGGTCATTCTATACGTAAGTAAGAAATGGTCACGCACATTCAATTAAATACAAGTGATCAATTATATGTAATAACAAGTGAAAATCAATCACTTAATCTCTCAATAAAATATAAGTGATGAAATATATGTAATAACAAGTGAAACACATTAGGTTACTTACAAGACACCAAATGAATCACTCCAATATCATTCATTTTCATACAAACCTATGATTTTAATCTACTAAATCATTTAATATAGATGTAACAACAAGTTAAGCACATTCAATTACGTATGTGTGATAAAATGAATCACTTAAATCCCACTCGTATTGATACGAACATGTGATTTCAATCCTTTAGAACGTTTCCTATAGATGTAACAACAAATTCAACTCATCGGACTAACTACACGTGTACAAATATAGTGACTTCAACCATTTGCATCCATATAAACTTGTGATTTCAACCATTTAAATCATTCATTATAGATGTAATAACAAGTGAAATACATTAGATTAACTATAAGGGACCAATATAGTGACTTGACTCATTCATTTCCAAACGGACTTCTTTTTTCAACCCACTAAGTCATTCTATACGTATGTAACAAATGGTTACGCACATTCAATTAAATATAAGTTATCAAATGTATGTAAGAACAAGTAAGAATGAATCACATAATCTCTCGATTAAACATAAGTGATCAAATGTATGTAATAACAAGTGAAACACATTAAGTTACCTGTAAGACACCAAATGAATCACTCGAATCTCATTCATTTTCATATAAACCTATGATTTGAATTTACTAAATCATTTAATATAAACGTAACAACAAGTTAATACATTTAATTAAATATGCGTGATCAATTGAATCACTTAAATCCCACTCGTATTGATGTGAACTTGTGCATCGATCACTATAGATGTAACAATATGTTCAACTTATCGTACAAACTAGAAAGGATCAAACTAATGCATAGTCTCCTTTATATCCATATAAACTTGTGAGTTTTAATTATTTAAATCATTGATCATGGATGTAATAACATGTGAAACACGTTAGGTTAACTATAAGACAGCAAATGAATCACTCGAATCACATTCATTTTCATACAAACTTGTGATTTCAGTTCGCTTAATCAAGCAACATGGATGTAACAATAAGTTAAGCACATTTAATTAGGTATGTGTGATCATTTGAGTCACTTGAATCGCACTTGTATTGATACGAACTTGTAATTTCAATCCTTTAGATCGTGCACTATAGCCGTACCAATATGAGTCAGATTTAAGTGATTCATATGATCACCCATACTTTATTGAATGTACTTGACTTATTGTTATATCCATGTTAAATGATTTAGTAGATTGAAATCACAAGCTTGCATGAAAATGAATGAGATTTGAGTGATTCATTTGGTGCCCTATTGTTAACCTAATTCACTTGTTAAGCACATTCAATTAATTAAATTACAAGTGAAACACATTAGGTTAACTATATGACACCAAATGAATCACTTGTTAAGGACATCCGTATTAAGAATCATTATAATGTAACAACTAGTGAAACACATTAGGTAAACCATAAGACACCAAATGAATCACTCGAATCTCATTCATTTTCATACAAACTTGTGATTTCGATCTACTAAATCATTTAATATAGATGTAACAACAAGTTAAACACATTCAATTAAGCATGCATGATCATATGAATCATTTAAATCTCACTTGTATTGGTACGAACGCGTGATTTCAATCCTTTGATCGTTCACTATAGATGTAACAACAAATTCAACTCATCGGACTAATTACACGCATTCAAAGTAATGCATAGATCCATTTGTATCCATATGAACTTGCGATTTCAATCATTCAAATCATTCATTATAGATGTAATGACAAGTGAAATACACTAGATTAACTGTAAGGGCCAATTAATGACCTGACTCTCATTCATTTCCAGACGAACTTCTTATTTCAAGCCGCTAAGTCATTCTATACGTATGTAACAAATGGCTACGCACACTCAATTAAATATATTGATCAAATATATTAATAACAAGTGAAAATGAATCATTTAATCTCCAATTAAATATATGTGATCAAATATTGTAATAGCAAGTGAAACATATTAGGTTACCTACAAGACACCAAATGAATCACTCAAATCTCATTCATTTCCATACAAACCTATGATTTCAATATACTAAATCATTTAATATAGACGTAACAACAAGTTAAGCACATTCAATTAAGTATGCGTGATCAAATGAATCACTTAAATCTCACTCGTATCGAGACGAGTGATTTAGTGTGCGTATGGATACAAATGAATGAGATGTAACAACATGTTCAACTTATTGAACAAACTACAAGGGATCAAACTAAACTAATCCATAGGTCTCCTTTACATCCATATAAACTTGTGAGTTTTTATCGTTTAAATCGTTGATCATAGATGTCATAACGAGTGAAACACATTAGGTTAATTATAAGACACCAAATGAATCACTCAAATCTCATTTATTTTCACACAAACTTGTGATTTGAATTCACTTAATCTAGCAATATGGATGTAACAACAAGTTAAGCACATCAATTAAGTATGTGTGATCATTTGAATCACTTAAATCGCACTTGTATTGATACGAACTTGTGATTTCAATCATTTGATCGTGCACTATAGTTGTAACAATAAATTCAACTCATCGGATAACTACACGCGTTTGTGTCCACATGAACATGTGATTTCAATCATTTAAATCATTCATTATATATGTATTCCAAACGAACTTCTGGTATCAAAGCCACTAGGTCATTCTATACGTAAGTAAGAAATGGTCACGCACATTCAATTAAATATAAGTGATCAATTATATGTAATAACAAGTGAAAATGAATCACTTAATCTCTCAATTAAATATAAGTGATCAAATATATGTAATAACAAGTGAAACACATTAGGTTACTTACAAGTAACCAAATGAATTACTCCAATGTCATTCATTTTCATACAAACCATGATTTTAATCTACTAAATCATTTAATATAGACGCAATAACAAGTTAAGCACATTCAATTAAGTATGCGTGATCAAATGAATCACTTAAATCTCACTCGTATCGAGACGAGTGATTTAGTGTGCGTATGGATACAAATGAATGAGATGTAACAACATGTTCAACTTATTGAACAAACTACAAGGGATCAAACTAAACTAATCCATAGGTCTCCTTTACATCCATATAAACTTGTGAGTTTTTATCGTTTAAATCGTTGATCATAGATGTCATAACGAGTGAAACACATTATGTTAATTATAAGACACCAAATGAATCACTCAAATCTCATTTATTTTCACACAAACTTGTGATTTGAATTCACTTAATCTAGCAATATGGATGTAACAACAAGTTAAGCACACTCAATTAAGTATGTGTGATCATTTGAATCACTTAAATCGCACTTGTATTGATACGAACTTGTAATTTCAATCATTTGGATCGTGAACTATAGTTGTAACAATAAATTCAACTCATCGGAATAACTACACGCGTTTGTGTCCACATGAACATGTGATTTCAATCATTTAAATCATTCATTATATATGTATTCCAAACGAACTTCTGGTATCAAAGCCACTAGGTCATTCTATACGTAAGTAAGAAATGGTCACGCACATTCAATTAAATATAAGTGATCAATTATATGTAATAACAAGTGAAAATGAATCACTTAATCTCTCAATTAAATATAAGTGATCAAATATATGTAATAACAAGTGAAACACATTAGGTTACTTACAAGTAACCAAATGAATTACTCCAATGTCATTCATTTTCATACAAACCCATGATTTTAATCTACTAAATCATTTAATATAGACGCAATAACAAGTTAAGCACATTCAATTA
The DNA here is from genome assembly GCF_008831285.2 of Nymphaea colorata. Classification (NCBI taxonomy): domain Eukaryota; kingdom Viridiplantae; phylum Streptophyta; class Magnoliopsida; order Nymphaeales; family Nymphaeaceae; genus Nymphaea; species Nymphaea colorata. Next base: position 36,952 of record NW_022205007.1, read on the forward strand.
AGTATGCGTGATCAAATGAATCATTAAATCTCACTCGTATCGAGACGTGTGATTTAGTGTGCGTATGGATACAAATGAATGAGATGTAACAACATGTTCAACTTATTGAACAAACTACAAGGGATCAAACTAAACTAATCCATAGGTCTCCTTTACAGCCATATAAACTTGTGAGTTTTTATCGTTTAAATCGTTGATCATAGATGTCATAACGAGTGAAACACATTATGTTAATTATAAGACACCAAATGAATCACTCAAATCTCATTTATTTTCACACAAACTTGTGATTTGAATTCACTTAATCTAGCAATATGGATGTAACAACAAGTTAAGCACACTCAATTAAGTATGTGTGATCATTTGAATCACTTAAATCCACTTGTATTGATACGAACTTGTAATTTCAATCATTTGGATCGTGAACTATAGTTGTAACAATAAATTCAACTCATCGAATAACTACACGCGTTTGTGTCCACATGAACATGTGATTTCAATCATTTAAATCATTCATTATATATGTATTCAAACGAACTTCTGGTATCAAAGCCACTAGGTCATTCTATACGTAAGTAAGAAATGGTCACGCACATTCAATTAAATATAAGTGATCAATTATATGTAATAACAAGTGAAAATGAATCACTTAATCTCTCAATTAAATATAAGTGATCAAATATATGTAATAACAAGTGAAACACATTAGGTTACTTACAAGTAACCAAATGAATTACTCCAATGTCATTCATTTTCATACAAACCCATGATTTTAATCTACTAAATCTTTAATATAGACGCAATAACAAGTTAAGCACATTCAATTAAGTATGCGTGATCAAATGAATCACTTAAATCTCACTCGTATCGAGACGAGTGATTTAGTGTGCGTATGGATACAAATGAATGAGATGTAACAACATGTTCAACTTATTGAACAAACTACAAGGGATCAAACTAAACTAATCCATAGGTCTCCTTTACATCCATATAAACTTGTGAGTTTTTATCGTTTAAATCGTTGATCATAGATGTCATAACGAGTGAAACACATTATGTTAATTATAAGACACCAAATGAATCACTCAAATCTCATTTATTTCACACAAATTGTGATTTAATTCACTTAATCTAGCAATATGGATGTTACAACAAGTTAAGCACACTCAATTAAGTATGTGTGATCATTTGAATCACTTAAATCGCACTTGTATTGATACGAACTTGTAATTTCAATCATTTGGATCGTGAACTATAGTTGTAACAATAAATTCAACTCATCGGAATAACTACACGCGTTTGTGTCCACATGAACATGTGATTTCAATCATTTAAATCATTCATTATATATGTATTCCAAACGAACTTCTGGTATCAAAGCCACTAGGTCATTCTATACGTAAGTAAGAAATGGTCAAGCACATTCAATTAAATATAAGTGATCAATTATATGTAATAACAAGTGAAAATGAATCACTTAATCTCTCAATTAAATATAAGTGATCAAATATATGTAATAACAAGTGAAACACATTAGGTTACTTACAAGTCACCAAATGAATTACTCCAATGTCATTCATTTTCATACAAACCATGATTTTAATCTACTAAATCATTTAATATAGACGTAACAACAAGTTAAGCACATTCAATTAAGTATGCGTGATCAAATGAATCACTTAAATCTCACTCGTATCGAGACGAGTGATTTAGTGTGCGTATGGATACAAATGAATGAGATGTAACAACATGTTCAACTTATTGAACAAACTACAAGGGATCAAACTAAACTAATCCATAGGTCTCCTTTACAGCCATATAAACTTGTGAGTTTTTATCGTTTAAATCGTTGATCATAGATGTCATAACGAGTGAAACACATTATGTTAATTATAAGACACCAAATGAATCACTCAAATCTCATTTATTTTCAGACAAACTTGTGATTTGAATTCACTTAATCTAGCAATATGGATGTAACAACAAGTTAAGCACACTCAATTAAGTATGTGTGATCATTTGAATCACTTAAATCGCACTTGTATTGATACGAACTTGTAATTTCAATCATTTGGATCGTGAACTATAGTTGTAACAATAAATTCAACTCATCGGAATAACTACACGCGTTTGTGTCCACATGAACATGTGATTTCAATCATTTAAATCATTCATTATATATGTATTCCAAACGAACTTCTGGTATCAAAGCCACTAGGTCATTCTATACGTAAGTAAGAAATGATCACGCACATTCAATTAAATATAAGTGATCAATTATATGTAATAACAAGTGAAAATGAATCACTTAATCTCTCAATTAAATATAAGTGATCAAATATATGTAATAACAAGTGAAACACATTAGGTTACTTACAAGTAACCAAATGAATTACTCCAATGTCATTCATTTTCATACAAACCCATGATTTTAATCTACTAAATCATTTAATATAGACGCAATAACAAGTTAAGCACATTCAATTAAGTATGCGTGATCAAATGAATAACTTAAATCTCACTCGTATCGAGACGAGTGATTTAGTGTGCGTATGGATACAAATGAATGAGATGTAACAACATGTTCAACTTATTGAACAAACTACAAGGGATCAAACTAAACTAATCCATAGGTCTCCTTTACATCCATATAAACTTGTGAGTTTTTATCGTTTAAATCGTTGATCATAGATGTCATAACGAGTGAAACACATTATGTTAATTATAAGACACCAAATGAATCACTCAAATCTCATTTATTTTCACACAAACTTGTGATTTGAATTCACTTAATCTAGCAATATGGATGTAACAACAAGTTAAGCACACTCAATTAAGTATGTGTGATCATTTGAATCACTTAAATCGCACTTGTATTGATACGAACTTGTAATTTCAATCATTTGGATCGTGAACTATAGTTGTAACAATAAATTCAACTCATCGGAATAACTACACGCGTTTGTGTCCACATGAACATGTGATTTCAATCATTTAAATCATTCATTATATATGTATTCCAAACGAACTTCTGGTATCAAAGCCACTAGGTCATTCTATACGTAAGTAAGAAATGGTCACGCACATTCAATTAAATATAAGTGATCAATTATATGTAATAACAAGTGAAAATGAATCACTTAATCTCTCAATTAAATATAAGTGATCAAATATATGTAATAACAAGTGAAACACATTAGGTTACTTACAAGTAACCAAATGAATTACTCCAATGTCATTCATTTTCATACAAACCCATGATTTTAATCTACTAAATCATTTAATATAGACGCAATAACAAGTTAAGCACATTCAATTAAGTATGCGTGATCAAATGAATCACTTAAATCTCACTCGTATCGAGACGAGTGATTTAGTGTGCGTATGGATACAAATGAATGAGATGTAACAACATGTTCAACTTATTGAACAAACTACAAGGGATCAAACTAAACTAATCCATAGGTCTCCTTTACATCCATATAAACTTGTGAGTTTTTATCGTTTAAATCGTTGATCATAGATGTCATAACGAGTGAAACACATTATGTTAATTATAAGACACCAAATGAATCACTCAAATCTCATTTATTTTCACACAAACTTGTGATTTGAATTCACTTAATCTAGCAATATGGATGTAACAACAAGTTAAGCACACTCAATTAAGTATGTGTGATCATTTGAATCACTTAAATCGCACTTGTATTGATACGAACTTGTAATTTCAATCATTTGGATCGTGAACTATAGTTGTAACAATAAATTCAACTCATCGGAATAACTACACGCGTTTGTGTCCACATGAACATGTGATTTCAATCATTTAAATCATTCATTATATATGTATTCCAAACGAACTTCTGGTATCAAAGCCACTAGGTCATTCTATACGTAAGTAAGAAATGGTCACGCACATTCAATTAAATATAAGTGATCAATTATATGTAATAACAAGTGAAAATGAATCACTTAATCTCTCAATTAAATATAAGTGATCAAATATATGTAATAACAAGTGAAACACATTAGGTTACTTACAAGTAACCAAATGAATTACTCCAATGTCATTCATTTTCATACAAACCCATGATTTTAATCTACTAAATCATTTAATATAGACGCAATAACAAGTTAAGCACATTCAATTAAGTATGCGTGATCAAATGAATCACTTAAATCTCACTCGTATCGAGACGAGTGATTTAGTGTGCGTATGGATACAAATGAATGAGATGTAACAACATGTTCAACTTATTGAACAAACTACAAGGGATCAAACTAAACTAATCCATAGGTCTCCTTTACATCCATATAAACTTGTGAGTTTTTATCGTTTAAATCGTTGATCATAGATGTCATAACGAGTGAAACACATTATGTTAATTATAAGACACCAAATGAATCACTCAAATCTCATTTATTTTCACACAAACTTGTGATTTGAATTCACTTAATCTAGCAATATGGATGTAACAACAAGTTAAGCACACTCAATTAAGTATGTGTGATCATTTGAATCACTTAAATCGCACTTGTATTGATACGAACTTGTAATTTCAATCATTTGGATCGTGAACTATAGTTGTAACAATAAATTCAACTCATCGGAATAACTACACGCGTTTGTGTCCACATGAACATGTGATTTCAATCATTTAAATCATTCATTATATATGTATTCCAAACGAACTTCTGGTATCAAAGCCACTAGGTCATTCTATACGTAAGTAAGAAATGGTCACGCACATTCAATTAAATATAAGTGATCAATTATATGTAATAACAAGTGAAAATGAATCACTTAATCTCTCAATTAAATATAAGTGATCAAATATATGTAATAACAAGTGAAACACATTAGGTTACTTACAAGTAACCAAATGAATTACTCCAATGTCATTCATTTTCATACAAACCCATGATTTTAATCTACTAAATCTTTTAATATAGACGCAATAACAAGTTAAGCACATTCAATTAAGTATGCGTGATCAAATGAATCACTTAAATCTCACTCGTATCGAGACGAGTGATTTAGTGTGCGTATGGATACAAATGAATGAGATGTAACAACATGTTCAACTTATTGAACAAACTACAAGGGATCAAACTAAACTAATCCATAGGTCTCCTTTACATCCATATAAACTTGTGAGTTTTTATCGTTTAAATCGTTGATCATAGATGTCATAACGAGTGAAACACATTATGTTAATTATAAGACACCAAATGAATCACTCAAATCTCATTTATTTTCACACAAACTTGTGATTTGAATTCACTTAATCTAGCAATATGGATGTAACAACAAGTTAAGCACACTCAATTAAGTATGTGTGATCATTTGAATCACTTAAATCGCACTTGTATTGATACGAACTTGTAATTTCAATCATTTGGATCGTGAACTATAGTTGTAACAATAAATTCAACTCATCGGAATAACTACACGCGTTTGTGTCCACATGAACATGTGATTTCAATCATTTAAATCATTCATTATATATGTATTCAAACGAACTTCTGGTATCAAAGCCACTAGGTCATTCTATACGTAAGTAAGAAATGGTCACGCACATTCAATTAAATATAAGTGATCAATTATATGTAATAACAAGTGAAAATGAATCACTTAATCTCTCAATTAAATATAAGTGATCAAATATATGTAATAACAAGTGAAACACATTAGGTTACTTACAAGTAACCAAATGAATTACTCCAATGTCATTCATTTTCATACAAACCCATGATTTTAATCTACTAAATCTTTTAATATAGACGCAATAACAAGTTAAGCACATTCAATTAAGTATGCGTGATCAAATGAATCACTTAAATCTCACTCGTATCGAGACGAGTGATTTAGTGTGCGTATGGATACAAATGAATGAGATGTAACAACATGTTCAACTTATTGAACAAACTACAAGGGATCAAACTAAACTAATCCATAGGTCTCCTTTACATCCATATAAACTTGTGAGTTTTTATCGTTTAAATCGTTGATCATAGATGTCATAACGAGTGAAACACATTATGTTAATTATAAGACACCAAATGAATCACTCAAATCTCATTTATTTTCACACAAACTTGTGATTTGAATTCACTTAATCTAGCAATATGGATGTAACAACAAGTTAAGCACACTCAATTAAGTATGTGTGATCATTTGAATCACTTAAATCGCACTTGTATTGATACGAACTTGTAATTTCAATCATTTGGATCGTGAACTATAGTTGTAACAATAAATTCAACTCATCGGAATAACTACACGCGTTTGTGTCCACATGAACATGTGATTTCAATCATTTAAATCATTCATTATATATGTATTCCAAACGAACTTCTGGTATCAAAGCCACTAGGTCATTCTATACGTAAGTAAGAAATGGTCACGCACATTCAATTAAATATAAGTGATCAATTATATGTAATAACAAGTGAAAATGAATCACTTAATCTCTCAATTAAATATAAGTGATCAAATATATGTAATAACAAGTGAAACACATTAGGTTACTTACAAGTAACCAAATGAATTACTCCAATGTCATTCATTTTCATACAAACCCATGATTTTAATCTACTAAATCATTTAATATAGACGCAATAACAAGTTAAGCACATTCAATTAAGTATGCGTGATCAAATGAATCACTTAAATCTCACTCGTATCGAGACGAGTGATTTAGTGTGCGTATGGATACAAATGAATGAGATGTAACAACATGTTCAACTTATTGAACAAACTACAAGGGATCAAACTGAACTAATCGATAGGTCTCCTTTACAGCCATATAAACTTGTGAGTTTTTATCGTTTAAATCGTTGATCATAGATGTCATAACGAGTGAAACACATTATGTTAATTATAAGACACCAAATGAATCACTCAAATCTCATTTATTTTCACACAAACTTGTGATTTGAATTCACTTAATCTAGCAATATGGATGTAACAACAAGTTAAGCACACTCAATTAAGTATGTGTGATCATTTGAATCACTTAAATCGCACTTGTATTGATACGAACTTGTAATTTCAATCATTTGGATCGTGAACTATAGTTGTAACAATAAATTCAACTCATCGGAATAACTACACGCGTTTGTGTCCACATGAACATGTGATTTCAATCATTTAAATCATTCATTATATATGTATTCAAACGAACTTCTGGTATCAAAGCCACTAGGTCATTCTATACGTAAGTAAGAAATGGTCACGCACATTCAATTAAATAAAGTGATCAATTATATGTAATAACAAGTGAAAATGAATCACTTAATCTCTCAATTAAATATAAGTGATCAAATATATGTAATAACAAGTGAAACACATTAGGTTACTTACAAGTAACCAAATGAATTACTCCAATGTCATTCATTTTCATACAAACCCATGATTTTAATCTACTAAATCTTTTAATATAGACGCAATAACAAGTTAAGCACATTCAATTAAGTATGCGTGATCAAATGAATCACTTAAATCTCACTCGTATCGAGACGAGTGATTTAGTGTGCGTATGGATACAAATGAATGAGATGTAACAACATGTTCAACTTATTGAACAAACTACAAGGGATCAAACTAAACTAATCCATAGGTCTCCTTTACATCCATATAAACTTGTGAGTTTTTATCGTTTAAATCGTTGATCATAGATGTCATAACGAGGAAACACATTATGTTAATTATAAGACACCAAATGAATCACTCAAATCTCATTTATTTTCACACAAATTGTGATTTAATTCACTTAATCTAGCAATATGGATGTAACAACAAGTTAAGCACACTCAATTAAGTATGTGTGATCATTTGAATCACTTAAATCGCACTTGTATTGATACGAACTTGTAATTTCAATCATTTGGATCGTGAACTATAGTTGTAACAATAAATTCAACTCATCGGAATAACTACACGCGTTTGTGTCCACATGAACATGTGATTTCAATCATTTAAATCATTCATTATATATGTATTCCAAACGAACTTCTGGTATCAAAGCCACTAGGTCATTCTATACGTAAGTAAGAAATGGTCAAGCACATTCAATTAAATATAAGTGATCAATTATATGTAATAACAAGTGAAAATGAATCACTTAATCTCTCAATTAAATATAAGTGATCAAATATATGTAATAACAAGTGAAACACATTAGGTTACTTACAAGTACCAAATGAATTACTCCAATGTCATTCATTTTCATACAAACCATGATTTTAATCTACTAAATCATTTAATATAGATGCAAAACAAGTTAAGCACATTCAATTAAGTATGCGTGATCAAATGAATCACTTAAATCTCACTCGTATCGAGACGAGTGATTTAGTGTGCGTATGGATACAAATGAATGAGATGTAACAACATGTTCAACTTATTGAACAAACTACAAGGGATCAAACTAAACTAATCCATAGTCTCCTTTACAGCCATATAAACTTGTGAGTTTTTATCGTTTAAATCGTTGATCATAGATGTCATAACGAGTGAAACACATTATGTTAATTATAAGACACCAAATGAATCACTCAAATCTCATTTATTTTCACACAAACTTGTGATTTGAATTCACTTAATCTAGCAATATGGATGTAACAACAAGTTAAGCACACTCAATTAAGTATGTGTGATCATTTGAATCACTTAAATCGCACTTGTATTGATACGAACTTGTAATTTCAATCATTTGGATCGTGAACTATAGTTGTAACAATAAATTCAACTCATCGGAATAACTACACGCGTTTGTGTCCACATGAACATGTGATTTCAATCATTTAAATCATTCATTATATATGTATTCCAAACGAACTTCTGGTATCAAAGCCACTAGGTCATTCTATACGTAAGTAAGAAATGGTCACGCACATTCAATTAAATATAAGTGATCAATTATATGTAATAACAAGTGAAAATGAATCACTTAATCTCTCAATTAAATATAAGTGATCAAATATATGTAATAACAAGTGAAACACATTAGGTTACTTACAAGTAACCAAATGAATTACTCCAATGTCATTCATTTTCATACAAACCCATGATTTTAATCTACTAAATCATTTAATATAGACGCAATAACAAGTTAAGCACATTCAATTAAGTATGCGTGATCAAATGAATCACTTAAATCTCACTCGTATCGAGACGAGTGATTTAGTGTGCGTATGGATACAAATGAATGAGATGTAACAACATGTTCAACTTATTGAACAAACTACAAGGGATCAAACTAAACTAATCCATAGGTCTCCTTTACATCCATATAAACTTGTGAGTTTTTATCGTTTAAATCGTTGATCATAGATGTCATAACGAGTGAAACACATTATGTTAATTATAAGACACCAAATGAATCACTCAAATCTCATTTATTTTCACACAAACTTGTGATTTGAATTCACTTAATCTAGCAATATGGATGTAACAACAAGTTAAGCACACTCAATTAAGTATGTGTGATCATTTGAATCACTTAAATCGCACTTGTATTGATACGAACTTGTAATTTCAATCATTTGGATCGTGAACTATAGTTGTAACAATAAATTCAACTCATCGGAATAACTACACGCGTTTGTGTCCACATGAACATGTGATTTCAATCATTTAAATCATTCATTATATGTGTATTCCAAACGAACTTCTGGTATCAAAGCCACTAGGTCATTCTATACGTAAGTAAGAAATGGTCACGCACATTCAATTAAATATAAGTGATCAATTATATGTAATAACAAGTGAAAATGAATCACTTAATCTCTCAATTAAATATAAGTGATCAAATATATGTAATAACAAGTGAAACACATTAGGTTACTTACAAGTAACCAAATGAATTACTCCAATGTCATTCATTTTCATACAAACCCATGATTTTAATCTACTAAATCATTTAATATAGACGCAATAACAAGTTAAGCACATTCAATTAAGTATGCGTGATCAAATGAATCACTTAAATCTCACTCGTATCGAGACGTGTGATTTAGTGTGCGTATGGATACAAATGAATGAGATGTAACAACATGTTCAACTTATTGAACAAACTACAAGGGATCAAACTAAACTAATCCATAGGTCTCCTTTACAGCCATATAAACTTGTGAGTTTTTATCGTTTAAATCGTTGATCATAGATGTCATAACGAGTGAAACACATTATGTTAATTATAAGACACCAAATGAATCACTCAAATCTCATTTATTTTACACAAACTTGTGATTTGAATTCACTTAATCTAGCAATATGGATGTAACAACAAGTTAAGCACACTCAATTAAGTATGTGTGATCATTTGAATCACTTAAATCGCACTTGTATTGATACGAACTTGTAATTTCAATCATTTGGATCGTGAACTATAGTTGTAACAATAAATTCAACTCATCGGAATAACTACACGCGTTTGTGTCCACATGAACATGTGATTTCAATCATTTAAATCATTCATTATATATGTATTCAAACGAACTTCTGCTATCAAAGCCACTAGGTCATTCTATACGTAAGTAAGAAATGGTCACGCACATTCAATTAAATATAAGTGATCAATTATATGTAATAACAAGTGAAAATGAATCACTTAATCTCTCAATTAAATATAAGTGATCAAATATATGTAATAACAAGTGAAACACATTAGGTTACTTACAAGTAACCAAATGAATTCTCCAATGTCATTCATTTTCATACAAACCCATGATTTTAATCTACTAAATCTTTAATATAGACGCAATAACAAGTTAAGCACATTCAATTAAGTATGCGTGATCAAATGAATCACTTAAATCTCACTCGTATCGAGACGAGTGATTTAGTGTGCGTATGGATACAAATGAATGAGATGTAACAACATGTTCAACTTATTGAACAAACTACAAGGGATCAAACTAAACTAATCCATAGGTCTCCTTTACATCCATATAAACTTGTGAGTTTTTATCGTTTAAATCGTTGATCATAGATGTCATAACGAGTGAAACACATTATGTTAATTATAAGAACCAAATGAATCACTCAAATCTCATTTATTTTCACACAAACTTGTGATTTGAATTCACTTAATCTAGCAATATGGATGTAACAACAAGTTAACACACTCAATTAAGTATGTGTGATCATTTGAATCACTTAAATCGCACTTGTATTGATACGAACTTGTAATTTCAATCATTTGGATCGTGAACTATAGTTGTAACAATAAATTCAACTCATCGGAATAACTACACGCGTTTGTGTCCACATGAACATGTGATTTCAATCATTTAAATCATTCATTATATATGTATTCCAAACGAACTTCTGGTATCAAAGCCACTAGGTCATTCTATACGTAAGTAAGAAATGGTCAAGCACATTCAATTAAATATAAGTGATCAATTATATGTAATAACAAGTGAAAATGAATCACTTAATCTCTCAATTAAATATAAGTGATCAAATATATGTAATAACAAGTGAAACACATTAGGTTACTTACAAGTCACCAAATGAATTACTCCAATGTCATTCATTTTCATACAAACCATGATTTTAATCTACTAAATCATTTAATATAGATGTAACAACAAGTTAAGCACATTCAATTAAGTATGCGTGATCAAATGAATCACTTAAATCTCACTCGTATCGAGACGAGTGATTTAGTGTGCGTATGGATATAAATGAATGAGATGTAACAACATGTTCAACTTATTGAACAAACTACAAGGGATCAAACTAAACTAATCCATAGGTCTCCTTTACAGCCATATAAACTTGTGAGTTTTTATCGTTTAAATCGTTGATCATAGATGTCATAACGAGTGAAACACATTATGTTAATTATAAGACACCAAATGAATCACTCAAATCTCATTTATTTTCAGACAAACTTGTGATTTGAATTCACTTAATCTAGCAATATGGATGTAACAACGAGTTAAGCACACTCAATTAAGTATGTGTGATCATTTGAATCACTTAAATCGCACTTGTATTGATACGAACTTGTAATTTCAATCATTTGGATCGTGAACTATAGTTGTAACAATAAATTCAACTCATCGGAATAACTACACGCATTTGTGTCCACATGAACATGTGATTTCAATCATTTAAATCATTCATTATATATGTATTCCAAACGAACTTCTGGTATCAAAGCCACTAGGTCATTCTATACGTAAGTAAGAAATGGTCACGCACATTCAATTAAATATAAGTGATCAATTATATGTAATAACAAGTGAAAATGAATCACTTAATCTCTCAATTAAATATAAGTGATCAAATATATGTAATAACAAGTGAAACACATTAGGTTACTTACAAGTCACCAAATGAATTACTCCAATGTCATTCATTTTCATACAAACCTATGATTTTAATCTACTAAATCATTTAATATAGACGTAACAACAAGTTAAGCACATTCAATTACGTATGCGTGATAAAATGAATCACTTAAATCCCACTCGTATTGATACAAACTTGTGATTTCAATTCCTTACATCGATCACCATAGATGTAACAACTAGTTCAACTTATTGAAGTAACTACAAGGGATCAAACTAATGCATATGTCTCCTTTATATCCATACAAACTTATAAGTTTTAATCATTTAAATCATTGATCAAAGATGTAATAACAAGTGAAACACAATAGGTTAACTACAAGACACCAAATGAATCCTCGAATCTCATTGATTTTCGCACAAACTTGTGATTTCAATCTACTAAATCATTTATTATAGACGTAACAATAAGTTAAACACATTCAATTGAGTATGCATGATTATATGAATCACTTAAATCTCACTTGTATTCGTACGAACATGTGATTTCAATCCTTTAGAATGTTCCCTATAGGCGTAACAACAAATTCAACTCATCGGACTAACTACACGTGTACAACTATAGTGACTTCAACCATTTGTATCCATATAAACTTGTGATTTCAACCATTTAAATCATTCATTATAGATGTAATAACAAGTGAAATACATTAGATTAACTATAAGGGACCAATATAGTGACTTGACTCTCATTCATTTCCAAACGGACTTCTTTTTTCAAGCCACTAAGTCATTCTATACGTATGTAACAAATGGTTACGCACATTCAATTAAATATAAGTTATCAAATGTATGTAAGAACAAGTAAAAATGAATCAGATAATCTCTCGATTAAACATAAGTGATCAAATGTATGTAATAACAAGTGAAACACATTAAGTTACCTATAAAACACCAAATGAATCACTCGAATCCCATTCATTTTCATATAAACCAATGATTTGAATTTACTAAATCATTTAATATAAACGTAACAACAAGTTAAGTACATTCAATTAAATATGCGTGATCAATTGAATCACTTAAATCCCACTCGTATTGATGTGAACTTGTGCATCGATCACTATAGATTTAACAACATGTTCCTTTATATCCATATAAACTTGTGAGTTTTAATTATTTAAATCATTGAGCGTGGATGTAATAACATGTGAAACACGTTAGGTTAACTATAAGACACCAAATGAATCACTCGAATCACATTCATTTTCATACAAACTTGTGATTTCAGTTCACTTAATGAAGTGACATGGATGTAACAATAAGTTAAGCACATTCAATTAAGTATGTGTGATCATTTGAATAACTTAAATTACACTTGTATTGATACGAACTTGTAATTTCAATGCTTTAGATCGTGCACTATAGTTGTACTAATACGAGTCAGATTTAAGTGATTCATATGATCACGCATACTTTATTGAATGTACTTGACCTATTGTTATATCCATGTTAAATGATTTAGTTGATTGAAATCACAGGCTTGCATGAAAATGAATGAGATTTGAATGATTCATTTGGTGCCCTATTGTTAACCTAATTCACTTGTTAAGCACATCCAATTAAATTACAAGTGAAACACATTAGGTTAACTATATGACACCAAATGAATCACTTGTTAAGGACATCCGTATTAAGAATCATTATAAATGTAACAACTAGTGAAACACATTAGGTAAACCATAAGACACCAAATGAATCACTCGAATCTCATTCATTTTCATACAAACTTGTGATTTCGATCTACTAAATTATTTAATATAGATGTAACAGCAAGTTAAACACATTCAATTAAGCATGCATGATCATATGAATCATTTAAATCTCACTTGTATTGGTACGAACGCGTGATTTCAATCCTTTAGATCGTTCACTATACATGTAACAACAAATTCAACTCATCGGACTAATTACATGTATTCAAAGTAATGCATAGATCCCAATTGTATCCATATGAACTTGTGATTTCAATTATTTAAATCATTCATTATAGATGTAATAACAAGTGAAATACAATAGATTAACTGTAAGGGACCAACTTAATGACCTGACTCTCATTCATTTCCAAACGAACTTCTTATTTCAAGCCACTAAGTCAATCTATACGTATGTAACAAATGGCTACGCACGCTAAATTAAATATATTGATCAAATCTATGTAATAACAAGTGAAAATGAGTCATTTAATCTCTCAATTAAATATATGTGATCAAATATATGTAATAACAAGTGAAACATATTAGGTTACCTACAAGACACCAAATGAATCACTCAAATCTCATTCATTTCCATACAAACCTATGATTTCAATATACTAAATCATTTAATATAGACGTAACAACAAGTTAAGCACATTCAATTAAGTATGCGTGATCAAATGAATCACTTAAATCTCACTCGTATCGAGACGAGTGATTTAATGTGCGTATGGATACAAATGAATGAGATGTAACAACATGTTCAACTTATTGAACAAACTACAAGGGATCAAAGTAAACTAATCCATAGGTCTCCTTTACATCCATATAAACTTGTGAGTTTTTATCGTTTAAATCGTTGATCATAGATGTCATAACGAGTGAAACACATTAGGTTAATTATAAGACACCAAATGAATCACTCAAATCTCATTTATTTTCACACAAACTTGTGATTTGAATTCACTTAATCTAGCAATATGGATGTAACAACAAGTTAAGCACATTCAATTAAGTATGTGTGATCATTTGAATCACTTAAATCGCACTTGTATTGATACGAACTTGTAATTTCAATCATTTGGATCGTGCAGTATAGTTATAACAATAAATTCAACTCATCGGAATAACTACACGCGTTTGTGTCCACATGAACATGTGATTTCAATCATTTAAATCATTCATTATATATGTATTCCAAACGAACTTCTGGTATCAAAGCCACTAGGTCATTCTATACGTAAGTAAGAAATGGTCACGCACATTCAATTAAATATAAGTGATCAATTATATATAATAACAAGTGAAAATGAATCACTTAATCTCTCAATTAAATATAAGTGATCAAATATATGTAATAACAAGTGAAACACATTAGGTTACTTACAAGACACCAAATGAATCACTCCAATATCATTCATTTTCATACAAACCTATGATTTTAATCTACTAAATCATTTAATATAGACGTAACAACAAGTTAAGCACATTCAATTACGTATGTGTGATAAAATGAATCACTTAAATCCCACTCGTATTGATACGAACTTGTGATTTCAATTCCTTACATCGATCACCATAGATGTAAGAACTAGTTCAACTTATTGAACTAACTACAAGGGATCAAACTAATGCATAGGTCTCCTTTATATCCATACAAACTTGTAAGTTTTCATCATTTAAATCATTGATCAAAGATGTAATAACAAGTGAAACACAATAGGTTAACTACAAGACACCTATTGAATCACTCAAATATCATTCATTTTCGCACAAACTTGTGATTTCAATCTACTAAATCATTTATTATAGATGTAACAACAAGTTAAACACATTCAATTAAGTATGCACGATTATATGAATCACTTAAATCTCCCTTGTATTCGTACGAACATGTGATTTCAAACCTTTAGAACGTTCCCTATAGATGTAACAGCAAATTCAACTCATCGGACTAACTACACGTGTACAAATATAGTGACTTCAACCATTTGTATTCATATAAACTTGTGATTTCAACCATTTAAATCATTCATTATAGATGTAATAACAAGTGAAATACATTAGATTAACTATAAGGGACCAATATAGTGACTTGACTTTCATTCATTTCCAAACGGACTTCTTTTTTCAGGCCACTAAGTCATTCTATACGTACGTAACAAATGGTTACGCACATTCAATTAAATATAAGTTATCAAATGTATGTAAGAACAAGTAAAAATGAATCACATAATCTCTTGATTAAACATAAGTGATCAAATGTATGTAATAACAAGTGAAACACATTAGTTACCTGTAAGACACCAAATGAATCACTCGAATCCCATTCATTTTCATATAAACCTATGATTTGAATTTACTAAATCATTTAATATAAACATAACAACAAGTTAAGTACATTCAATTAAATATGCGTGATCAATTGAATCACTTAAATCCCACTCGTATTGATGTGAACTTGTGCATCGATCACTATAGATGTAAATACATGTTCAACTTATCGTACAAACTAGAAAGGATCAAACTAATGCATAGGTCTCCTTTATATCCATATAAACTTGTGAGTTTTAATCATTTAAATCACTGATCGTGGATGTAATAACATGTGAAACACGTTAGGTTAACTATAAGACACCAAATGAATCACTCGAATCACATTCATTTTCATACAAACTTGTGATTTCAGTTCACTTAATCAAGCAACATGGATGTAACAATAAGTTAAGCACATTCAATTAAGTATATGAGACCAATACGAGTCAGATTTAAGTGATACATATGATCACGCATACTTTATTGAATGTACTTGACTTATTGTTATATCCATGTTAAATGATTTAGTAGATTGAAATCACAGGCTTGCATGAAAATGAATGAGATTTGAGTGATTCATTTGGTGCCCTATTGTTAACCTAATTCACTTGTTAAGCACATTCAATTAAATTACAAGTGAAACACATTAGGATAACTATATGACGCCAAATGAATCACTTGTTAAGAACATCCGTATTAAGAATCATTATAAATGTAACAACTAGTGAAACACATTAGGTAAACATGAGACACCAAATGAATCACTCGAATCTCATTCATTTTCATACAAACTTGTGATTTCGATCTACTAAATCTATTAATATAGATGTAACAACAAGTTAAACACATTCAATTAAGCATGCATGATCATATGAATCATTTAAATCTCACTTGTATTGGTACGAACGCGTGATTTCAATCCTTTAGATCGTTCACTATAAATGTAACAACAAATTCAACCATCGGACTAATTACACGCATTCAAAGTAATGCGTAGATCCCATTTGTATCCATATGAACTTGCGATTTCATTTATTTAAATCATTTATTATAGCATGTATTAACAAGTGAAATGCACTAGATTAACAGTAAGGGACCAACTTATTGACCTGACTCTCATTCATTTCCAAACGAACTTCTTATTTCAAGCCACTAAGTCATTCTATACGTATGTAACAAATGACTGCGCACACTCAATTAAATATATTGATCAAATATATGTAATAACAAGTGAAAATGAATCATTTAATCTCTCAATTAAATATATGTGATCAAATATATGTAATAACAAGTGAAACATATTAGGTTACCTACAAGACACCAAATGGATCACTCAAATCTCATTCATTTCCATACAAACCTATCTAAATCATTTAATATAGACGCAACAACAAGTTAAGCACATTCAATTAAGTATGCGTGATCAAATGAATCACTTAAATCTCACTCGTATCGAGACGAGTGATTTAGTGTGCGTATGGATACAAATGAATGAGATGTAACAACATGTTCAACTTATTGAACAAACTACAAGGGATCAAACTAAACTAATCCATAGGTCTCCTTTACATCATATAAACTTGTGAGTTTTTATCGTTTAAATCGTTGATCATAGATGTCATAACGAGTGAAACACATTAGGTTAATTATAAGACACCAAATGAATCACTCAAATCTCATTTATTTTCACACAAACTTGTGATTTGAATTCACTTAATCTAGCAATATGGATGTAACAACAAGTTAAGCACATTCAATTAAGTATGTGTGATCATTTGAACCACTTAAATCGCACTTGTATTGATACGAACTTGAGATTTCAATCATTTAGATCGTGCACTATAGTTGTAACAATAAATTCAACTCATCGGACTAACTACACGCGTTTGTGTCCACATGAACATGTGATTTCAATCATTTAAATCATTCATTATATATGTATTCCAAACGAACTTCTGGTATCAAAGCCACTAAGTCATTCTATACGTAAGTAAGAAATGGTCACGCACATTCAATTAATACAAGTGATCAATTATATGTAATAACAAGTGAAAATGAATCACTTAATCTCTCAATTAAATATAAGTGATCAAATATATGTAATAACAAGTGAAACACATTAGGTTACTACAAGACACCAAATGAATCACTCCAATATCATTCATTTTCATACAAACCTATGATTTTAATCTACTAAATCATTTAATATAGACGTAACAACAAGTTAAGCACATTCAATTACGTATGCGTGATAAAATGAATCACTTAAATCCCACTCGTATTGATACGAACTTGTGATTTCAATTCCTTCCATCGATCACCATAGATGTAAGAACTAGTTCAACTTATTGAACTAACTACAAGGGATCAAACTAATGCATAGGTCTCCTTTATATCCATACAAACTTGTAAGTTTTAATCATTTAAATCATTGATCAAAGATGTAATAACAAGTGAAACACAATAGGTTAACTACAAGACACCAAATGAATCACTCGAATCTGATTCATTTTCGCACAAACTTGTGATTTCAATCTACTAAATCATTTATTATAGACGTAACAACAAGTTAAACACATTCAATTAAGTATGCATGATTATATCAATCACTTAAATCTCACTTGTATTCGTACGAACATGTCATTTCAATCCTTTAGAACGTTCCCTATAGATGTAACAACAAATTCAACTCATCGGACAAACTACACGTGTACAAATATAGTGACTTCAACCATTTGTATCATATAAACTTGTGATTTCAACCATTTAAATCATTCATTATAGATGTAATAACAAGTGAAATACATTAGATTAACTATAAGGGACCAATATAGTGACTTGACTCTCATTCATTTCCAAACGGACTTCTTTTTTCAAGCCACTAAGTCATTCTATACGTATGTAACAATGGTTACGCACATTTATTAAATATATGTTATCAAATGTATGTAAGAACAAGTAAAAATGAATCACATAATCTCTCGATTAAACATAAGTGATCAAATGTATGTAATAAAAGTGAAACACATTAAGTTACCTGTAAGACACCAAATGAATCACTCGAATCCCATTCATTTTCATATAAACCTATGATTTGAATTTACTAAATCATTTAATGTAAACATAACAACAAGTTAAGTACATTCAATTAAATATGCGTGATCAATTGAATCACTTAAATCCCACTCGTATTGATGTGAACTTGTGCATCGATCACTAAGATGTAAATACATGTTCAACTTATCGTACAAACTATAAAAGATCAAACTAATGCATAGGTCTCCTTTATATCCATATAAACTTGTGAGTTTTAATCATTTAAATCATTGATCGTGGATGTAATAACATGTGAAACAGTTAGGTTAACTATAAGACACCAAATGAACCACTCGAATCACATTCATTTTCAGACAAACTTGTGATTTCAGTTCACTTAATCAAGCAACATGGATGTAACAATAATTAAGCACATTCAATTAGATCGTGCACTATAGTCGTACCAATACGAGTTAGATTTAAGTGATTCATATGATCACCCATACTTTATGAATGTACTTGACTTATTGTTATATCCATGTTAAATGATTTAGTAGATTGAAATCACAGGCTTGCATGAAAATGAATGAGATTTGAGTGATTCATTTGGTGCCCTATTGTTAACCTAATTCACTTGTTAAGCACATTCAATTAAATTACAAGTGAACACATTAGGTTAACTATATGACACCAAATGAATCACTTGTTAAGGACATCCGTATTAAGAATCATTATAAATGTAACAACTAGTGAAACACATTAGGTAAACCATAAGACACCAAATGAATCACTCGAATCTCATTCATTTTCATACGAACTTGTGATTTCGATCTACTAAATCATTTAATATAGATGTAACACAAGTTAAACACATTCAATTAAGCATGCATGATCATATGAATCATTTAAATCTCACTTGTATTGGTACGAACGCGTGATTTCAATCCTTTAGATCGTTCACTATAGATGTAACAACAAATCAACTCATCGGACTAATTACACGCATTCAAAATAATGCATAGATCCCATTTGTATCCATATGAACTTGCGATTTCAATCATTTAAATCATTCATTATATATGTAATAACAAGTGAAATAACTAGATTAACTATAAGGGACCAACTTAATGACCTGACTCTCATTCATTTCCAAACGAACTTCTTATTTCAAGCCACTAAGTCATTCTATACGTATGTAACAAATGGCTACGCACCTCAATTAAATATATTGATCAAATATATGTAATAACAAGTGAAAATGAATCATTTAATCTCTCAATTAAATATATGTGATCAAATATATGTAATAACAAGTGAAACATATAAGGTTACCTACAAGACAGCAAATGAATCACTCAAATCTCATTCATTTCATACAAACCTATGATTTCAATATACTAAATCATTTAATATAGATGTAACAACAAGTTAAGCACATTCAATTAAGTATGCGTGATCAAATGAATCACTTAAATCTCACTCGTATCGAGACGAGTGATTTAGTGTGCGTATGGATACAAATGAATGAGATGTAACAACATGTTCAACTTATTGAACAAACTACAAGGGATCAAACTAAACTAATCCATAGGTCTCCTTTACATCCATATAAACTTGTGAGTTTTTATCGTTTAAATCGTTGATCATAGATGTCATAACGAGTGAAACACATTAGTTGATTATAAGACACCAAATGAATCACTCAAATCTCATTTATTTTCACACAAACTTGTGATTTGAATTCACTTAATCTAGCAATATGGATGTAACAACAAGTTAAGCACATTCAATTAAGTATGTGTCATCATTTGAATCACTTAAATCACACTTGTATTGATTCGAACTTGTGATTTCAATCATTTAGATCGTGCACTATAGTTGTAACAATAATTCAACTCATCTGACTAACTACACGCGTTCAATCATTTAAATCATTCATTATATATGTATTCCAAACGAACTTCTGGTATCAAAGCCACTAGGTCATTCTATACGTAAGTAAGAAATGGTCACGCACATTTAATTAAATACAAGTGATCAATTATATGTAATAACAAGTGAAAATGAATCACTTAATCTCTCAATTAAATATAAGTGATCAAGTATATGTAATAACAAGTGAAACACATTAGGTTACTTACAAGACACCAAATGAATCACTCCAATATCATTCATTTTCATACAAACCTATGATTTTAATCTACTAAATCATTTAATATAGACGTAACAACAAGTTAAGCACATTCAATTACGTATGTGTGATAAAATAATCACTTAAATCCCACTCGTATTGATACGAACTTGTGATTTCAATTCCTTACATCGATCACCATAGATGTAAGAACTAGTTCAACTTATTGAACTAATACAAGGATCAAACTAATGCATAGGTCTCCTTTATATCCATACAAACTTGTAAGTTTTAATCATTTAAATCATTGATCAAAGATGTAATAACAAGTGAAACACAATAGGTTAACTACAAGACACCAAATGAATCACTCGAATCTCATTCATTTTCGCACAAACTTGTGATTTCAATCTACTAAATCATTTATTATAGACGTAACAACAAGTTAAACACATTCAATTAAGTATGCACGATTATATGAATCACTTAAATCTCACTTGTATTCGTACGAACATGTGATTTCAATCCTTTAGAACGTTCCCTATAGATGTAACAACAAATTCAACTCATCGGACTAACTACACGTGTACAAATATAGTGACTTCAACCATTTGCATCCATATAAACTTGTGATTTCAACCATTTAAATCATTCATTATAGATGTAATAACAAGTGAAATACATTAGATTAACTATAAGGGACCAATATAGTGACTTGACTCTCATTCATTTCCAAACGGACTTCTTTTTTCAAGCCACTAAGTCATTCTATACGTATGTAACAAATGGTTACGCACATTCAATTAAATATAAGTTATCAAATGTATGCAAGAACAAGTAAAAATGAATCATATAATCTCTCGATTAAACATAAGTGATCAAATGTATGTAATAACAAGTGAAACACATTAAGTTACCTGTAAGACACCAAATGAATCACTCGAATCACATTCATTTTCATATAAACCTATGATTTGAATTTACTAAATCATTTAATATAAACGTAACAACAAGTTAAGTACATTCAATTAATATGTGTGATCAATTGAATAACTTAAATCTCAGTCGTATTGATGTGAACTTGTGCATCGATCACTATAGATGTAACAACATGTTCAACTTATCGTACAAACTAGAAAGGATCAAACTAATGCATAGGTCTCCTTTATATCCATATAAACTTGTGAGTTTTAATTATTTAAATCATTGATCATGGTTGTAATAACATGTGATACACGTTAGGTTAACTATAAGACACCAAATGAATCACTCGAATCACATTCATTTTCATACAAACTTGTGATTTCAGTTCACATAATCAAGCAACATGGATGTAACAATAAGTTAAGCACATTGAATTAAGTATGTGTGATCATTTGAATCACTTAAATCGCACTTGTATTGATACGAACTTGTAGTTTCAATCCTTTAGATCGTGCACTATAGTCGTACCAATACGAGTCAGATTTAAGTGCTTCATATGATCATGCATACTTTATTGAATGTACTTGACTTATTGTTATATCCATGTTAAATGATTTAGTAGATTGAAATCACAGGCTTGCATGAAAATGAATGAGATTTGAGTGATTATTTGGTGCCCTATTGTTAACCTAATTCACATGTTAAGCACATCAATTAAATTACAAGTGAAATACCATTAGGTTAACTATATGACACCAAATGAATCACTTGTTAAGGACATCCGTATTAAGAATCATTATAAATGTAACAACTAGTGAAACACATTAGGTAAACCATAAGACACCAAATGAATCACTCGAATCTCATTCATTTTCATACAAACTTGTGATTTCGATCTACTAAATCATTTAATATAGATGTAACAACAAGTTAAAACACATTCAATTAAGCATGCATGATCATATGAATCATTTAAATCTCACTTGTATTGGTACGAACGCGTGATTTCAATCCTTTAGATCGTTCACTATAGATGTAAAACAAATTCAACTCATCGACTAATTACACGCATTCAAAGTAATGCATAGATCCCATTTGTATCCATATGAACTTGCGATTTCAATCATTCAAATCATTCATTATAGATGTAATA
>NW_022205008.1:0-25462 GCF_008831285.2 Nymphaea colorata
GATCAAATAAGGGTCAAATAGTGTCTGTGGCAGGAAATGGCTTTTCCTCAATTAAGGATCCGAGGAATGTCATATACTATAATTGCACTGATGTAGCTATGGAGCTTCCGATTATATCCATCACACCTACCAATCTTACCTTCGAAATTCCAAGCAATCCTGAAGCCACCTGCAAGATCAACGTCACCATGGGATTAGGATTCCAAGTATTCAATTATGCTCAGAGTGCAGCCAATACTCCATCGATCGTCATCACTGATATTGGAAGCCTCACCTATAAGATTGTTGCTTCAAATACAAAAAGCAAAGCTATCAAGTTCATCGTAGCTCGCTACCTTAACTCCAATGGAGGAATTACCTCATCTGTCTATCCCATGGACTGGATATCATCAGCTACAAATTAATATGTTGCTACACCTACAGGCTCCTATCTTCCTGCCGGCACTTTCTTGCTAGATGTTTCATTCGACACTTTGGGTTTCGCTGATTCAACAACTAACAGGTTCACTATTGCTCCAACGGCAATCAGCACAATCACTCCGACTCCAGCTACCGTCTCGTTTGGAGGACAGGGAACCTACACCCTCACTGCAGCTGGCTTCATCACAAAGAGTATCTAAAACAACGAGGTTACTGTGTGCGGAATAAGAGCCAAGGTTCTTTCAGCAGATTCAAATGAATTAAAGTTCCAAATACCGCCTTTTATCAATACGAATACTTACAGCTTATATGGTTTAGGTAAAGAGCATGTCTTGAACCCCTAAGGAATCATCATCAGTGATACTGCAACGAAGGTCAACTATGCCTTTGATAATAACATAAAGACTTTTTATGATTCCAATAGTTAAAATTGCTACCTCGGACTCGATTTCGGATCTGGTGCTCAAGGCTTTATCACTAAGATTCGGTATATGCCAAACACTGCATGGATTCGTATGAGTAACTACTTGATGGAGCTGTATTTGAAGGCTCTAACGATAACACGAATTGGATCACTATCTTTAACGTTGATCCGCAGCTTGTCCAAACCGGTTGGAATGCATGGCTCCCAGCACCAGCAGCATCTGGAGCTTACATTTACCGCTATGTAAGATTTAGACAAGACAACTCAGCATCAAAGACTAAATGCCAACTTGCAGAGATTGAAATATCAGGTATTGTCTTCTCAACTACATCTTTTAGCTTAACTCTACCTTGCCCTGTGAGCGTTAATTTGTTTGGAGCGACCCAAAACTTCCCAAATGCGATTACTTATTCTTCCACCTCGACATTTATTATCACAAGCATAACTCCTCCCTTCGGCCCAAGCACAGGAAATACTTAATTAACCCTTGCTGGCCAGAATTTCCTTACTACTCAATCCTTGATTTCGATCATCATCGACGGTATTGTTTGTGCTGTGACATCAGCAACTAGCACTTAGATCAAATGCACAACAGGAAAGAGAATAACCCCGCCTCCGTAGGGAAATAGCTTCATCGCAACTATGGATGGAAACGTAATCATCCTGGACTGCTAACCTTACTACTATATGGATCGGTGGAGTTCTACTGCCACTTGGGGAGGAGAAGTGCCTCCCAGGGATGGAGATACAGTTTATGTTCCAGCTGGAATGACTCTTCTGGTGGATCAAAGCACACCCTTTATTAATGCTATTATTGTCGAGGGCGGAAAAATCGTCTTTTCCGATGAGACGGACATGACTCTTGATGCCAATTATTTCATTTTGATCGGTGGAGAGTTTAGGGCGGGTTTACCTTCAGCTCCTTATCAGCACAAACTGACTATCACTTTGCATGGTGGATACTATGATAAGCAATTACCCTATTTCGGAAACAAAGTCTTAGGATGCATGAACTGCATCTTCAACATGCATGGTATAGTCCGTAATCCCACTTGGAGTCAAATAACCACCACTGTCAATCCTGGAGATAGTCAGCTTAACCTCCTCGATGTCGTCGATTGGAAGGTAGGTGAAAGCATCGCCATCGCAGCTACTGGCTACAACCACTTTGAGTCCGAATAAAGAGTTATAGTGGCAGTTTCTTCAGACAGGAAGACACTTACCGTTGACAATCCCTTCGTATATCGTCACTTCTCAGGCACTGAAAACTATGGTGGTAAGAACTTCGTCATGAATGCTGAGGTTGGTCTCCTCACAAGAAATATTGTGATTCAAGGTGATAACATGACTGACATTTATAATCATGGATCTCACCTAATTTTCATGGGAAAAGTAGCTAATGGATTAGATGCCACGCTCTCCTATACTTAAATTCGCAAGTGTGGACAGCCCAAGATCATCGCCAGATACTGTTCCCATTTCCACATGGCAGGAGAAGTTCCCAACAGTTTTGTGCGAGGAATAGCCGTCCACCATTCTCACGCAAGAGTCTTGACCATACACGGCACCCACCATCTGCTGGTGGAAAAGAACGTTGGATATTTGGTGGAGGGACACAACATCTTCATCGAGGATGGTATCGAAACCTACAACATCATTCAAAACAACTTGATGATCAGCACAATTGCCTCTCAGACGATGCTCCAGAGCGACACATCTCCCGCCAGCTACTGGATCACCAATCCCCTCAACACCGTCATTAACAACCACGCTGCAGGAGGAGACTTCTACGGTTTCTGGTACGAAATAAAGGCTAATCCTGATGGTCCCAGCGCTACTCCAAGTGTCTGTCCTACGGGTATGAGGTTAGGCCCTTCCAGCAACAACGTCGCTCACTCAAACAGACGGTTCGGTTTGAGAATCTTCAACTATGCTGCAAGAAAGTACCCTTGTCTATCGGTAACTGATGAAAGTCTTATCAATCCTTTGATTTCAATCCTGCTTACGAGTCAGTATTCGACAATTATCTTCTGTGGAAGAATCATGAGAATGGCCTTTTGGGAGAACAGCTTGGATTCGTCACTGTAGAAAACTTCTTGATTATCGATAGTGGTGTTTCAGGCATGTAATTCTTTATAGCTAATGTTACCCTCCAGAACGTGACAGCAAAAAAGTCGGTTATTGTGGGCTATTCACAAGGTAATGCACCAGCTGACATGTCGGTTTTAGACAATGCACGCGGTTTAATCACTCCAAGGACAGATGGGTTCAGAGCAGACGATATCACCTTCGCCAATTTTGGTCCTAAAATGACACCTTTCCAATCATGTAGTAAGTGTGAGAGTATTTTATTCCAAGTAACGGGAGGAAAGACGTCTTTCTTTAAAAATATCAAATACAGTAACATCAACGGCAACTATATCTATTGGAATAATTGGAGAAGAGAAATCTTCATCGATGAAGATGGTACTATGACCCAACCTATCAGGACCCACCTAAGTCTTCCTTCTGGAAACTATGGAACAGTGACTCCTTTTTTCGACCATTTGAAAATCCCCAATCATTGTTATAATATAGTTCCATTATGGGATAATTCCACTTTTTGTGACTAAACCATCACTATTCGTTCTCTACTTTATACTAATGCTGATCCTTTCGAAGATTTCGTCGGGCAGACTATTCGAACCTACAAGCTAAACCAGTTTACTGATCCTGATGAGCCAACTACTTATGACATCCAACCGATGATCATCATTAAGAAGAGCCGCGATATTCCTGGCTCTTGGGCTTTCCCTTATGCAGTAGGCTATTCATATCACACACATTTTCAGTATGGTATCGATTTCCTTCATCTTTCACTTGCTCCTAGCCAATATTGGCTTGAAAACGAGGCCATTATAGTCAGATTTAACCATACAGACCAGAGAGAACTCTACAATATAAGTCATTACTTTGCTCAGAAAAAGCAAACACCTCTCATCACCCAAAGCACTGCTATGATCGATATCAATACTTGCAACAACGGAGACTACTATCATAACCAATCTGCTAGGCATCTCTTCGTTTGTATCTCTGGGAGAAATAAGACTATCAGACAGTGGATTGATATTGTCGGTGTTAGATGCCTGAATTTCTGCCCTAAATCTAGTCCCTTCGGGCCGCGTGAAGCCTTCTCAAGAAAATGGTCAAATGCCACGCAATGGCCAAATGGAGTTTTGCCAAAGCGGGTGATAACGTTACCATACCTTACTAATGGAATCTTGTTCTTGATATGAACCCTCCAATCTTTTATTATGTGCTGATCAATGGTATCTTTACTTTGACATGATGGATTTAAGATTCGAAGCGCATATAATTTGGGTACAGCAAGGAGCTATCTACATCGGTACTAAGGATAAGCCTCATCCTTACAAAGCAACCATCGTTCTTCATGGCAATAAAAATGATAATTTCTCAGTACTTGATGTAGATGCAAGCGGAAACAAGATGCTTGCTGTCACTGGAGCCCTCGAATTTTATGGAACTGTCCCAAGTGGTGTCTGGACTCGCCTCACTGCTATAGCTCCTGCAGGCTCCAACAAGATCACTGTCCATAACCTCACAGGATGGAATGTGGGTGATGAGATAGTGGTTGGAGCTACTTATTCAGGACAAGCTGAAGACGAAGTCTTCAAAATAGTTTCAATTACGGGAAGCACAATCACATTAAATGCGGCTCTAGTGTATGAACATTATGGAGACCCGAATCCGGTCAAAAACAGCTTCAATGGGACGATCGACATGAGAGCTGCAGTCGGCTTGCTCACCAGAAACATCAAAATTACCAGAGGGCCTGACCCCGATAACTGGGGATGCAGAGTGCAGGTCTACTCTTATGTCATGTAATTCATAAATGCCTCTCAGCCTGCAACAGCTGTTAATGGATATGTGATCTTTGATGGAGTTGAATTAGATGGTTGTGGGCAATATGGATCGAGCAATGCTGGCATTCGTATCTAAAAACTGGGAACAATTATACCCAACTAAAATCCTACGATTGTTACTCGTTCATCGATAAGAAATTGTAATGGTATGTGTACTTATATCACCGATTCGACGAATATCACCTTCGATAACAACGTTTTCCACCTCGGGAGAAGATATCTTGTAATTGTCTTCAAGGTGAAGCATTATACTTTCATAAATAATGCTTTACTAGGACTAAGGATTCGACCATAGGTGGCTGCACAGGGTGCAGGAACAGGACTTGCTCCCAATAACGCAGCATATAAGCAATACTAGCCGGTTGATGATGTTGATAATATAACTGTTACGAACAATCTGGTCCAAGGCTCAGAAGATGTAGGTTTTGTGTTTCCTTTCACTCCCTGCTCAAAGATTAGTACTTACCGCTTCAAAGGAAATACTGCTGGCTCATCTTTTGCTGCATTCGTTGTCAACGTTTATCCAGGACAGTTGTGTATTGCTGCATCTGGCTTTTCAGGATATGCAAGCTATATCGGTTTTATGGCTAATCCTCCAGGGGTGCTTATAGAGGTTCAATATTATAACATGTTCTTCACAGATAATCAAAGAGGATTCACTTTGAGGTTCGCTCATGAGATCGATGATAACACAATAAAACTCAGTGATTCATATTTCATGGGATATTCCAGACCCAACTGTCCTTCTTGTTACTCAGCTAAAAAACTTAGCTATTGCTATAGTGGTTATGCTATCCGTATGTTCACAGCAACACTTACGGGTGAAACTTTCCCATTCAACAAAAACATCAGCGGCTTCGACGTAATTTGCACTCAGCAGGCTTTTGACGCCAAAGCTTTCCTGACCAATGTTACCTTCTAGAACTATAAATTCGGAGCAAACGCAGCTGTTCCTTATTGCACTGGCATGAATGTCTTCAGGAAACATGACTTGGCATCTGATGCAACCGCAGTACACAATCTCTACAAATCTCCATGCATCAACTGTGACTTGTCAGCTCTTGTCTATTTCTCGCCTCCAAATCCCGATTGGGCTGGCTGGGAAGGAGGCTGTGGTGAGTTTGAATGTACTGGCTCAATCAACTATTTTATTCATGATCATGACGGGTATTTTACGAGGGAAGTTAATAACAACACACTTCAGCCAACTCAGCTCATGGCCAACAATCAGCCGATTGGTGGAAACGAAACAGCCTGTCAAAAAATAAACGACTGGAATGGATACTGGTGCAAATTCGAAGAGCTTGCCTTGTTGGAATACCAGTCGATTGCTGCTGACTTCAATAAGCGCATGGTCTGGCCGCTTTATCTCAAATACGATGGTGGTTTGTGGACATCTGTCACCAATGCTTGGAGATAGTGGGTTTGGATCGCTCCTCGTGATCCTGCAGAGCTGAGACTAGCTCGTTTCTGGTCAGTATTAAGGATAAACAAAGTCTATAACATGACTTACGGTTCCCAACCTCCATCAGACTCTGTTTATCAGATTCAAAAGCGCCAGCTTCCCACTGGTAATTCAAATGATTGGCTCATCATAAGGATCTACTTCCCAGTTCCTAATGTTGTGGTTGTAAGAGCCACCAATACTTCAGGAGAGAATATTATGGTGGATGGGTTCCAACAGATAAACGGCACATATCCAGATCTAAAGCAATATACAGGTGTCTGTGGTGCAAACTATTATCAGTTCGAAACAAATGTCATACACTTTGTTGTAAATGGTAAAAATAACTGCAAAGTAAGGTTAACTCTTTCGAGCTATGTTCAGTTGACACTTCGCTTCCAAATTTCAATGACTTCTTTTTATTCTAACAACGGTCCCACCAGTGTCCTCACCAACATCATAGCCTTCCTCAATATCGATCCCTCACAGATCAAAATTGTGGGCATCAACCCAGGATCGACCATTGTTAGATTGAATATCTTGCCTCCATCAATTAACAATCCCGTCAACATTTCGAGTAACAGCTCTGACAATAGCACTAGTTTCTTTGTTAATGATTAAAGGGACTCAGTGAAAGACAGCAATGACCTAAACTCTATAAACAATAAGGTGATGGCTGGCTTGAAGACAAACACTCTAGATTTCGGATTTAGTGTCCTCAACGTTTCGACCACCATCAAGATTATCTCAACTGAAAATACGCCCGTCACTATTTGTCCCAAGAGCTTTTTGTACAACTAAACATCCAAAATTTGCTACTGCGACACAGCTTACATATAAATCAATAGTACATGCACTTCCTGCGAAACTGTTCCTTATGCTCTCAACGCTACTGACCCAAACAACACTCGTCGCTGCCTCTGTAAACCAACCTTTATATGGTCTGATGCTCTAAAAAGTTGTGTTTGCCCTGGGCCGAGGTTCATCGTCGACGAGATACTAAATGCTTTGATTGCAGAACCATCGGCGCCAATGGAACAGGAGCTGTCGATGCCAACAAAACGAATGCATGTAGGTGCAATCCCTCCTACCAGTTCTTCCCTAACAACAACACATGTATCTGCCCTGATTTCTTCTCCTTTATCGACAG
Organism: Nymphaea colorata; assembly: GCF_008831285.2. Taxonomy (NCBI): domain Eukaryota; kingdom Viridiplantae; phylum Streptophyta; class Magnoliopsida; order Nymphaeales; family Nymphaeaceae; genus Nymphaea; species Nymphaea colorata. Next base: position 7,362 of record NW_022205008.1, read on the forward strand.
CAAGAAGGCATGCAACGGATGCAGCAAATTTGGAAACGGAACCGGAAAGGTATCAAGCGTATCGAGAAACTGCGAATGCCTTCCTACTTTAACTATAACTCAACAGCTCGTAGGTGTCTCTGTCCGGCTAGATTTTTTGTCTCACTGAACAATACCTGCGTGCAGTGTATCAATAACGCTTGCAATTGCCCATCAGGACAGGTTTTAAGGCTTCCAAGATGGCTTGCGGGTGTCCTTTTGAACCATCAGCCTACACTGCTGGAACTTGCATCAGTTGCAACTCATCGAATATGACTGGCAACGTCTCTACCAACGGCAGTCAGTGCATCTGCCTCCAAGCTTTGTCTGGAGGGATAGGATGTGCCAATGTCCTGACAAGGCATCAATCGTATTAAACTCAACTTGCTTCAGTTGTAGTGGAACGTCAGGCAACAAATCAGGAAAGGGAGTGGTCTCAGGTAACGAGTGCAGCTGCAAGGATCAGTACACTTGGATTCCCTAGTTAAGGACATGTATCTGTGGCGTTAATTCCATGTTTGTGAATGGGACATGTTACCAATGCAGCAATTTGCAAACACTGTGGCTTCAACTAATAGCCAGCTCCTTCATGTATATGCGCAAATAATCTTGTTTTCGATACCAACAGATTTGTATGTTTCTGCACAGGCAATAACTCCATCATACGGCAACAGACGTGTGTGGACTGTACTTCATCAGCGATCATGGGTGTCAGAAGGACAAATACTACCACATGCACATGTCTTCATCGCTCAACCTAGTGTGGAGCTCTAGCACCCAGACCTGTATATGTAACACTGGATTCATTATAAACGGAACAAGGTGCGTGAGGTGCAGCAACATCACCTTCTCAACAGCCACCTCAGTATCAGGAATAGCATGCACTTGCAGCCCTACTTCATATGGATAGCTACAAGCCTGACGTGTGGGTGTGATTCCAACAGTGTCTTGAGCCCCATAGTGTCTGGAAAGCAGACATGCATCAACTGTGATGTCTTCGTAGGCTCTGACGGCATTGATCCTTTAGACTCCACTAAGTGCCATGTGTGGGAAGCCTTGTTTGGGACTCTCTAAAGAAGGTCTGCTTATGCTCAGTAGGCAACTCAACTAATTCGCTCGGATAACCAGCAAGCTCCACTAGGACAACAACTCCACAAGCTCCACTAGGACAACAAACTCACAAGCTCACTAGGACAACAAACTCCACAAGCTCATCGACTGTGCAAGCGATCATCGGGCCCGACGCCACCTGCATCCTCTGCAACAACGCCACCGATCCCAACATCGTCAATCCGCCTGTCGATGCCTACAACTGTAAGTGTGCGGATCCCTTCATCTGGGACAACCTCCAGAGGAAATGCGTCAGATGCAGCAGCATCCCCAACGGCGATTCCAAAAAGAAGGGTAATTAACTCATTTGCAACTGCAAGACCGGTTTCTACTTCGACGTGTACACCAACCAGTGCGTGAGACTCCCAGGACCGATGTTCGGCCACCAACATCACTAACTGTCTCAACTGCACCCTCATTCCCCACATTGACCCGGTTCAGGCCCATCCCACTAGAAATGACAGAGTACCTCAGCGCGAAGGATAACAGCTTAATAAATGCCAGTACTCATCTATTTCATCGACGATCAACAAGTACAAGAACTATCAGTGTTCTGTGCTGGAGGCTACTACTGGGAGCCAACCAGGAAGAGATGCTTCATGGTCTTCAGGTGATTTGTTCTCATCATAATCATTAATAAGCTTTATTGTAATAGATATTAATTATATGATGATTATCTATTCACGCTAGTGTGATTTTGAATGATTTTCTGGGCCTTTAGTTTTATTATTAAGCGAATCCTATTTAGTCTTTAATAAACGAAAGAAACTATTTGGCAATCGAAATATCTGCTTGTTTATTTGCTCTTAAGTCTGGAACTCTAACTCATTCTTATATTTGTACCCTTTAAAAAGTAATCTGTATACAGTGTATTGGCAAAGAAGTAATTGTCTTTACTGTTATATTTTTCCAAAGTCCTTTTGAAGAGTAGATTCGAAGGCACAAGTTATCGGGAGCTTTTGGACTAAGATAAGTGCTGCCACGACAGGAGGGGTGAGAGTATCATAGATCAATCAAGCAAGGAACTTATAAAAAGCTTTGGTATTGTATTTACTTTTATCGGTAAAGCTTTGATAATCATTGCTTTGCCTCAGAAGACGATTCAAGCAGTTGATTATGAGACAGTTTACAATAAAGCGATATCAGTGTGGTGTAGATGTTGGCTATCAGGAAGGCATCAGAATGATCTTGTTGAATAATCGATTGACATTTATGCGTTTATTTGGGCCTAGCTCAATTCGCTGGAAGCGCCCACCTTGTCTCAGTGAGTATTTAACGCCAGTCAAGAAACTTCCTATTGAGTCTTCCATCATTTTTCACCGAAACGCTCACCAAATTTTCGCATTCTTATACGATACGACTTTCCCTTGAGCAGCTGCAAGGTTCAACTATCATCAGAGCGTAGTGATCGTCCCAAGAGAATCATTGATCCATCGTATCTTCCTTTTTTCTTTAATATTTTTATAAAAAACCAACCAGGATAATTATTTCGATTATCAGAAGCTACAGAAGTGTCTAACCTCTCTTCATTGAGCTGGATATTCACCACAGTGATGCTAGATGCATTTATGATTTTGCTTTTTCCCTTCATTTATTATCAGCTGGCACATAAAGCGCCTTTAGAGAGAGGATTTGGTCTAGGGAGAAAGCTAAATACCAAGGTTTAATTATTATTTAATATAAAGTTATTCTCTAATAAAAAGTCTTGCTTTGGTGATGAGAAAGCGTCCTATTTTCCCTTACGATTTTTGAAGAAAAAAATAAATAAATTAGCAAATAATCTTCAAATCTGCTAGGCTTATAGTTCACATGAAGTAAAGGATTCAAGATCATGATGTAGAAACGATATATTTTTAACTATATGTGGGCCGAATTATAGAATTAAAATTAAAGCTTTACATCAATAAAATGCAATATTATATTGGATTAAAAGATAATTTTTAGAAGCTTAGAAATTATTCTCAACCAAAACATCATGGAAAAAATCTAAAGCTCCAAATAGTTTCCGGCTTGTCCCTCTTACAACCCCCTTGCATTACATTTTAATTTCGAAAGTTAATCGTTGATAATTATATTAAGGAAGATGTTTTTTGAAATCTTATAGCACTAAATAAGTAAGATTAGCTTGCGTTCGTAAGATCCGCTGATTTCGATGAAGAACCATCCAGAAAGTTAGCCTTTTATAACAAACTCTTCGTTTTTTAGCATCAATGCGTTAAGTCCATTTCCAGATTTACGGTGATTATAATAAAAATAAATGGTAAAAGTCAAGAAGAACTTATTGTTTTTAATACTGATTCTCCTTCTCCTCCCCAGCCAAGGTAAAAGAAATAAAATGTAGTCCTTTCAGCTAGCGAAGAGGTCACAATCAATTATGTTTCAAGAACGCTGAACGGGTTTAGCAATGCCCAAGGGTCAAAAGGAGGAGGCACAGTACTCTATATTTCGGGGTAAACTTCAGTCCCGTCGCCGGCGACATCCAAATATACTTCGGAAAGTACCCATGCAACCTCGTTGCTGAGGGCTCGACTGTTACAATGGTAAGCTGTATTACGACACGGATGTACGATCCTGAATAAACTTACGACATTCCGATCACAATGTACAGTGTTGGCCGATTGCCAGTCACCTGCTCAGATTACGTTTGCCTTTTTTCGTATACTGACAGCTGGACGCCGATTATATATGAGGTCTTCCCTTCGACTACAGTCGGAAATAACATGATCAGCATCTATGGAGTCCACAGGATAACAAATATCGGAGACGGTCGTTCACCCTCAGCCAGCGACCTTCGATATATTACGATTGGAGATAAATCCTGCTCCACACTGGACATTGTCCAAATTATATATCAGCATCTTACGAGGATATTATCAATTGCAATACCTTCCTCTACCAAGAAGCAGGCGAATACAACATCACGGAAAGAGTTGTCTATGGAGATGCCGTCTTTTCTGTAAGGGCCTACCTCACGAGCTTCTTTACTGGAAATACATACACGGTAAGGATAGTTCCTAACTTTCAAAATAATACAGTTCAATCTGGAGGCCTCAACGGTCATGTCCTTACCTTCACAGGTACTGGATTTCGAATAGTCCTGCAGACTTAGGAAATTTCAAATGCAAAATTGGATAAATTACCTGCAAAGTCATCTCAAGCACACAAGGCTCAATCCAAATACAGTTGCCTCCCTACGAGGCAGGATACGAGAGAGTGGAAAGTTGTAATCTGACCCGATGGATTCGAGCCAAAAAAGTCCATATCTGGGATCCTATGGTTTCCGGTATACGAGATATGCTCGAAGTAGAAAACATGGATGAGATTATCAAGGATATAAGAGCTGGAACGAGTACAGAGCAGATCATATACGACGGCTACCAACTCAAATAGAGTCTTATTTTCTGGTTCACAAACTATGATGACTATCTGCGAGGCTACTTCTTTGCTCCAGCAGACGGATAGTATACCTTTGAAGCATCTGTTGACGATTCTATGATAGTCTGGATGTCCAGTCTTCAGAACACTGTCAATTTCCAAGCCATGAAACAGCTAGTCAGAGTTAATACCTTTATGAGCTATTCACAGGACCCATACTCTTCGGATAATGGTCCAAACGTAAAGACAATCACTCTCAACAAGGGATACTACTACATGGAGATCCTGGCAAGAGACTTTTAAGGAATTCATTTTTATTATCTTTCAGTGAGTATTCCTCCCTTCGATATTTCCACGATAAGCACCAAAGACATTCCAGTTTCTGCCAAAACCCTCGCAAATCCAACCTGGAAAATCGAAAACGTCTTAATAGCTCCAGCAGAAATCCTCCCAGAGATCATTACAGTAACGGTGGATGCTTCTGCATTCCCACCTGGAGCCACGTAATTCATCTTATATTATTACGATAACTCGAATGGAGATCTGGCCAAAATCTCTTCATCTGATATCAAAGTAGGAGCAACAGTAGAGTAATTTAAATATGCGATCGGATCATTATACCAGTTCTCAAGCTTTGGTGCCACCGTCAGCCTGAAAATGCTGGACTCAAGTGGAAGCTCAACATCCGACCAAGCCAGTGCAGTGAAATTCGTCTATAAGATTGAGTACAATATACTCGGCCTGAAGAATACAAAAAGCTTCCAGAGACGAGTTTTAACGATGGCGTTACAGTGGTGACGACTCAAGAGCATTCTCCAGGCATGACTGGTCATATATCTTTAAGGTTAACGACGTTCCACTTTAAGTTTATGACTCTATTCTGAAGACCAAATCAACGACTATACAGGTCAGCAATTCAGTCGGCTATATCCAGTCGGCTTTGAGGGCCTACTATAAGGCTCCTGAGCTGAAAATAGTTTCTCGAAATGTGCAGCAGCTTCCCGACCAACTCAGCTTTGACATTCTCTACTTCGGCGTAACGTCTCCCCAGGACATTTCTATCGATGCCGCTGCCCTCACTGGAGGAACTGACAACAGAGTCAACGTGAATATCGATACTAAGCGGGATTATGCAAGGACAGGCCTTACTTCTCAGCCATCCCTTATGAGTTCCTGAGGATGGCATCAGCCAAGCCCTCCATCCAGATCAGCTACAACAGCATTCCCGGCGTCTGCCTTGACTGCTACTATGAATACAAGTCCGATCGCCTCTCAGCGTCTCAGCAGCAGCATTCCAAGCAGGAAAAGCTGGAATGGACATCACCATTCAAAGCACTGATCCAACCGTGTTGACTTCTTTTACGATAAGTGACATCACTGTCACTCTGTACGGTCAGCCCTGCAAAATCGATACAGCCGCCAGCACCACTTCCAGCCTCAAATGCACTTTCAACACTGTGCCTTACTCGGGTTCTATGGTCCCTCAGATTCCAGCAGGAGATTAGCCTCCGCAAGTGCACGTAAGACAGTATGGTTTCATCACTTCGGCCATAAAGCTGAAAAACGATCTTGTGATTGCTTAGATTTCTCCTATGGAATGGGCCTGAATGGCGGAGTCACTGTGACAGTCACAGGGACTGGCTTCCCTTGAGTAATAATGGCCAGCTAGAAATATCAGCAGCAACCAGGACTCGATGAGCTAAGATATTGTTATCATTCAGTTTCGAATACCCAAATTCAGTTTAGCTTCGCTCCAGCACCTTCTGGCACCCCTGATCATGCTCAAAGCTTACCTACAAGATCAAGAACCAAGGAGGAACATACACCTATGCTGATTAAAATAATGGCATATCCTTCTCATCGGTCTACGATCCCTCCGTCACAGGCCTCAGCATTCAGTCTGCTTCGCCTATCATCAAGCAAAACATCGTGGTAACAGGAACCAACTTCGACACGACCCAGCGAACATGAGAGTCTTCCTTTACTTTGCATCAAACCTCACCCAAAAGTATGAGCTGGGCATTCTTTCAGTGGCCAGCTCAACCAGTATGACTTGCGTTCTGGGTGGAGGAAGAACAGGCGACTACTACCTTCGCGTGCTGGTGGTCGGTCAGGGCATGAGTGCCCTGCTCCAGAAAATAAGTTATCATATGAGACTGTGGTCAACTCAATCAGTCCAGAGAGTGGTCAATCGGAGGAGGATACAAGATGACAATACAGGAAGCAACTTCGCCACAGCCAAGGGATCCACTCAGGTCTTCATTGGTGACGGAGTTAACAGTCTCTGTCTCATCACCGCCATCACAACGACGAGTATTTAGTGCACAGTTCCTGCAATGATCAAGAGTTACAAGTCGGAGACGCGAAGACTGTTGTGGTGACTGCTAGATTGATCGAGGACAGTCGATGCAAGGGAGTTGCTCCTTTTCCTACGACGATACGGACACTATTTACGTTAAGTTGGAGGGCGATTCTAAGGACTTCCACGCAGGTGGCAAAGTTACGATTTCAACAATTAATACCTTCGATACAGCTAAGACAACAGTTACTGTTGGCTCTACACCGGTCACTATTGAGACAATCACCCCTACTTTACTTACTTTCCGCTATCCACCCCTGCCGGCAGGCTCATACAGCATCATAGTCACTGTCAATGGTGCCAACGCATACCCTGCCTTGGACTCGACAACTACTCTGTCAATCTAAAACATAAACTCATAGGCAGGGTCAAATAAGGGCCAGATAGTGTCTGTGACAGGAAATGGATTCACAAAGATAGACGATCCGAACAATATCATATACTATAATTGCAGTGGCGTAATTGTAGAGCTTCCAATCGTATCCATCACACCTAAGAATGTTACTTTCGAAATTCCAAGCAATCCTGAGTCCAACTGCAAGGTCAATGTCACCATGGGCTTACCTTTTATTAGTTTACATATGCTCAAAGTGCAGCCAATACTCCATCGATCGTCATCACTGACCTTGGAAGCCTGAGCTATAAGATAGTTGCTTCAAACACTAACTCAAAGGTAGTAAAATTCATTGTAGCTCGTTTCCTTGACTCCAATGGAGGAATTACTTCATCTGTCTATCCCTTGGATTGGACATCGACAGTTGCCAATTAATATACTGCTACGCCCACAGGTCTTATCTTCCTGCCGGAACTTTCTTGCTGGATGTTTCATTCGACCTTTGGGCTTCGCTGATTCATCGACCAACAGGTTCACTATTGCCCCCACGGGAATCAGCACAATCACTCCGACTCCGGCCACCGTCTCGTTCGGAGGACAGGGAACCTACGCCCTCACTGCGGCTGGCTTCATCACAAACAACATCCAGAACAACTAGGTTACTGTCTGCGGAATAAGAGCCAAGGTTCTTTCAGCAGACAAGACACTATTGAAGTTCCAAATACCTGCCTTCATCAATGCTGTAACCCATAGCACTTATGGCCTCGGCTCAGAGCACGTCTTAAACGCCTAAGGAATCATCATCAGCGATACTGAGACAAAATCAACTATGCCTTTGATGAAAACACCAACACATTTTACGACTCGAATAAAAATACTTGCTACCTAGGACTCGATTTCGGATCTGGTGCTCAAGGCTTCATCACTAAGATTCGATACATGCCAAACACTGCGTGGATTCGTATGAGTAACTACTTCGATGGAGCGGTCTTTGAAGGCTCTAACGATAACACAGCTGGACCACTATCTTCAATGTTGATCCACAGCTTGTCCAAACCGGTTGGAACGTATGGCTACCAACATCTGGAACTTAACATACCGGTATGTGAGATTCAGACAAGACAACTCAAATAAAAGACTAAGTGTCAGCTTGCATAGATTGAGTTTTTAGGCATAATTTATTCAAAAACACCATATACCTCAGGCGATCTGAAATGCCCGTGAGCGTAAACTTCTTCGGGGCGTCCCAAAGCTTCCCAAACGCAATTACCTATTCGCCGCCTCTACGTATTTATCACAAGCATAATCCTCCCTTGGTCCAAGCACGGGAAATACTGAATTAACTCTAGCCGGCAAGAACTTCCTTACAACTCAATCCTTGATTTCGATGTAATCGACGGTATTGTATGCGCTGTGACATCAGCAACCAGCACTTAGATCAAGTGCACAACAGGAAAGAGAGTCACTCCGCCTCCGTAGGGAAACAGCTTCGTCGCAACCATGGACGGAAACGTAATCATCCTGAACTGCTAGCCCTACTACTACATGGATCGATGGAGCTCCACTGCAACTTGGGGAGGAGAAGTCCCTCCCAGGGATGGAGATACAGTCTACGTTCCATCTGGAATGACTCTTCTGGTGGACCAAAGCACACCATACCTCAACACAATCATCGTGGAGGGCGGAAGGATCATCTTTTCCGATGAAACCGATATGACTCTCGACGCAAATTACTTCATTTTGATCGGTGGAGAGTTCAGGGCGGGTTTACCTTCAGCCCCCTACCAGCATCAACTCACTATCACTCTCCACGGCGGACCTAATGACAAACAGTTACCCTATTTCGGAAGCAAGGTCTTGGGATGCATGAACTGTCTCTTCAACATGCATGGCATCGTCCGCAATCCCACTGGAGCCAAATCACAACCACTGTCAATCCCGGAGACAGCAAGCTTACCCTTTTGGACGCTGTGGACTGGAAGGCGGGTGAAAGCATCGCTATTGCTGCTACTGGTTTCAACCACTTCGAGTCTGAACAGAGAACTATCGTTTCAGTTTCTGCTGACAAGAAGACCCTCACCGTTGATACTCCGTTTGTCTATCGTCACTTCTCAGGCACTGAAAACTACGGTGGTAAGAACTTTGTCATGAATGCTGAGGTTGGTCTTCTCACAAGAAACATAGTGATCCAAGGTGACAACATAACCGACATATACAAACACGGATCCACCTCATCTTCATGGGGAAAGTTGCAAACGGATTGAATGCCACGCTCTCCTATACTGAAATTCGCAAGTGCGGACAGCCCAAATTATGGCCAGGTACTGTTCACATTTCCACATGGCAGGAGAAGTCCCGGACAGCTTTGTCCGAGGAATAGCCGTCCACCATTCCCACGCGAGAGTGTTGACCATTCATGGCACCCATTACCTGCTGGTGGAGAAGAACGTGGGTTACTTGGTGGAGGGACACAACATCTTCATTGAGGACGGCATCGAAACCCACAATATCATCCAGAACAACCTGATGATCAGTGCCATCGCTTCCCAGACGATGCTCCAGAGCGACACATCCCCGCCAGCTACTGGATACCAATCCCCTCAACACCGTCATCAACAATCACGCCGCAGGAGGGGACTTCTACGGCTTCTGGTACGAGATAAAACCCAATCCCGATGGACCAAGCGCGACTCCCAACGTCTGTCCAACGGAATGAGGCTGGGCCCTTCCAGCAACAACGTCGCCCACTCCAACAGACGGTTTGGTCTCAGAATCTTCAACTACGCTGCAAGAAAGTACCCTTGCCTGCCAATAGTCAATGAAAGTCTCGTCAATCCCTTCGACTTCAATCCTGCATACGAGTCAGTATTCGACAACTATCTGTTGTGGAAGAATGAGGATAGTGGCGTTTTGGGTGAATAGCTTGGGTTCGTGACCATAGAAAACTTCTTGATTATTGACAGTCGCGCTTCGGGCATGTAATTCTATATTGCAAATATTACTCTGCAAAATGTGACAGCCAGAAAGTCAGTAATAGTGGGTTATTCCCAGGGAAATGCTCCAGCTGACATGTCGGTTTTAGACGATGCACGTGGTATAATCACTCCAAGGACAGATGGGTTCAGAGCAGATGATATCACTTTCGTTAATTTTGGTCCCAAAATGACTCCTTTCCGTTCTTGCAGCAGATGCGAAAGTCGGTTATTCCAAGTGACGGGAGGTAAGACATCTTTCTTCAACAATATCAAATACAGTAACATCAGGGTAACTACATTTTCTGGGGTCGGTGGAGAAGAGAAATTTACATCGATGAAGACGGCACAATGACCCAACCTATCAGGACTCAATTAAGCCTTCCTGCTGCAAACTATGGATCGATAACTGCCTACTTCGATCATTTGAACATCCCTAATCACTGCTATAACGTTATCCCTAAGTGGGACAACTCAAGCTTCTGTGACTAAACCATCACGCTTCGCTCTCTTCTCTACACTAATCTCGACCCTTCAGAGGAGTTTGTAGGGCAAACGATTCGAACCTACAGGCTCAAACAGCTAACTGACCCCGACGAACCAGCTACTTATGACGTCCAGGCTATGGTTCAAATCCTCAGATCTAACGATATACCTTAGTCTTACGTGTTTCCCTATGCGGTTGGATATGCCTATCAGACTCATTTCCAGTTTGGCATTGATTTCGTTCACCTTTCGCTTGCTCCTAGTCAGTATTGGCTGAAGAATGAGGCTATCATAATGAGGTTTAACCATACTGACGAGAGGTAGTCTTACAACATAAGCCATTATTACTCTCAGAAGCTACAAACGCCTTTGATTCCCAAAGCTCATCTATGGTTGATGTCAGAAATTGCAACAATGGAGACTACTTCCATGATAAAACATCCAAACATCTTTATGTTTGTGTCTCTGGGAGAAATAAGACCATCAGACAGTGGATTGATATTGTTGCTGTAAAATGCTCAGAATCTTGCCCAACTACAAATAATACTGGTCCTCGTGAGAGCTTCACAAGAAAATGGTCGAATGCTAGCCAGTGGCCAAACTAGGCTTTACCCAAAGAGGGTGATAACGTTACCATACCATACGAATGGAACCTTCTTCTCGATATGAATCCGCCAATCCTCTATTACGTAATCGTAAATGGTGCATTAATATTTGACATAATGGACCTTACTTTCTAAGCGCATAGAATTTGGGTGCAGCAAGGAACTATCTACATCGGTACAAAAGACAAGCCTCATCCTTACAAAGCAACAATCATTCTTCATGGCAGCAAAACAGATCCGTTTACTGTTATTGATGGATCTGCGAGTGGAAACAAGATGCTTGTAGTAACTGGAGGACTTGAGTTCTATGGAACCGCTCCAAGCAGTGTCTGGACTCGCCTCACTGCTATCGCTCCTGCAGGCTCCAACAAAATCACTGTCCATAACCTCACTGGATGGAATGTGGGTGATGAGATAGTGGTTGGAGCTACTTATTCAGGACAAGCTGAAGACGAAGTCTTCAAGATAGTCTCAATCACGGGAAGCACAATCACATTGAATGCGACTTTGGTGTATGAACATTATGGAGACCCGAATCCGGTCAAAAACAGCTTCAATGGGACGATCGACACGAGAGCTGCAGTCGGCTTGCTCACCAGAAACATCAAGATTACCAGAGGCCCGACCCAAACAACTGGGGATGCAGGGTGCTCGTCTACTCTTATATCATGGAATCGAAAAACGGCTCTTAGCCTCCTAAGTCAGTCAACGGTTACGCAATCTTAGACGGAGTGTAGCTTGATGGGTGTGGCCAGTATGGATCCAGTAACGCCGGCATCCGTATCTAGAAACTGGGATCAATAGCTCCCAACCTAAACCCAACAGTGATTTCAAGGTCAACAATTAGAAACTGTAACGGTTATTGTACATACATCAGCGATGCGAAGAATGTCACCTTTGATAATAACGTTTTTCATTACGGAAAGAAATACATTGTAATCGTCTTTAAGACTAAGCACTATGCTTTCATCAATAATGTGTTGCTGGGGCTTAGAATCCCACCTTAAGCTCTTATTCCGAATGATGGTAATGCGCTAGTGGTCGCTGATAACGCAGCATATGAGCAATATGAGGGTGTAACTGATGCTGATAACGTAACAGTTTCAAACAACTTGGTGCAAGGATCATAATACAACGGTTTTGTCCTTCCTTTCATTCCATGCTCCAAGGTTGACAAGTATCCTTTCAAAGGAAATACGGCTGGATCATGTTTTGTTGCATTTGTGGCTAATGTTTATCCAAATTAACTTGTATCGCTGCATCTGGTTTCTCAGGATATGCAGTGTTATTGGGTTCATGGCCAATCCTCCTGGGATGCTTACTGAAGTCCAATACTATAATATGTTCTTCACTGATAATCAAAGAGGATTCACTTTGAGGTTTTCTCATGAGATCGACGACAACACAATGAAACTCAGTGATTCATATTTCATGGGATATTCCAGACCCAACTGTCCTTCTTGCTACTCAGCTAACAAGCTTAGCTATTGCAATAATGGTCATGCAATTCGTATGTTACAGTCACACTCACGGGTGAAAGCTTCCCATTCAGCAAAAACATCACCGGCTTCGATGTAATTTGCACTCAGCAGGCTTTTGACGCCAAAGCTTTCCTCACCAATGTTACCTTCTAGAATTAAATTTGGAGCCAACTCAGCTGTTCCTTATTGCACCAGTATGAATGTTTTCAGGAAGCACGACTTGGCATCTGATGCAACAGCGGTGCATAATCTCTACAAATCTCCATGCATCAACTGTGACTTGTCAGCTCTTGTCTATTTTTCGCCTGCGACCCTAGTTGGCGAGGCTGGGAAGGAGGATGCGGTTAGCTTGACTGCACAGGTTCAATCAATTACTATATCCACGATCATGATGGATACTTTACAAGGCACTCAACAATAACACGCTTCAGCCGACCAGCTTTTGGCCAACAATCAACCGATCGGTGGAAACGAAACAGCTTGCCAAGAGTGAATGACTGGAACGGCTACTGGTGCAAGTTTGAATAGCTGGCTGTGCTTGAGTATCAGTCGATTGCTGCTGACTTCAACACACGTATGGTCTGGCCGCTTTATCTCAAATACGATGGCGGATTGTGGACTTCTGTTACTAATGCTTGGAGGTAATGGAACTGGATTGCTCCTGGCGATCCTGCATAAAAAAGGTTATCTCGTTTTTGGTCGGTAGTTCGCTTAAGCAAATCCTACAACATGACTTACTCTTCACAACCTCCATCAGATGCTGTTTATCAGATCCAGAAGCGTTAGCTTCCGACTGGAAATCCTAACGATTGGCTCATCATAAGATATACTTCAAAGTTTCCAACGTAATTATCGTTAGAGTTACCAATACCTCAGGACCAAACATTATTGTGCTGGATTTTAGCAAAAGAATGGAACATATCCTGACCTAAAACAATACACGGATGTCTGTGGTGCCAACTACTATGAATTAGAAACCAATATGATATACTTTGTCGTCAATGGTAAAAATAACTGCAAGTTAGACTGACCTTTCAAGCTATGTGCAAATGACACTCGTTTCCAAATAGATATGAATTCTTTCTATTCCAACAATGGGCCCACCAGTGTTCTCACAAACATCATAGCTTTCCTCAATATCGATCCCTCACAGATCAAAATCGTGGGAATCAATCCTGGCTCTACAATTGTTAAATTCAATATTATGCCCCCATCAATCAACAATCCTGTAAACACTTCAAGCAACAGCTCTGATAATACCACTAGTTACTTTGTGAATGAACCAAGGGACTCAGTGCAGGATAGTAACGATCTAAACACTCTCCACAATAAGATGATGTCGGGACTGAAAACAAACTCCATAGATTTCGGATTTAATGTTCTCAACGTTTCCAGCACCATCAAGATTATATCAACACAAAGTACACCCGTAACTATCTGTCCCAAAAGCTTTTTGTACAACGAAACATCAAAAATTTGCTACTGTGATGCAGCTTACATATAAATCAACAGCACGTGCACTGGTTGTGATAGTATTCCTTACGCCCTCAATGCCACTGACCCAACCAATAATCGTCGTTGCCTCTGTAGGCCAACCTTTATCTGGTCTGATGCTCTAAAGCGGTGCGTGTGTCCTGGTCGAAGATGATCGTCGATTCGACACGAAATGCTTTGATTGCGCAACCATCGGCGTCAACGGAACAGGAGCCGTCGATGCCAACAAGACCAACGCGTGCAAGTGCAATCCCTCCTACTAGTTCTTCCCAATCAACAACACCTGCATCTGTCCCGACTTCTTCTCCTTCCTCGACAGCAAGAAGACCTGCAAGGGATGCACCAACTTCGGAAACGGAACCGGCAAGGTCTCGACCGTATCCAAGAACTGCGAATGCCTTCCTACCTTCAGCTACAACTCGACCGCGGGCAAGTGCCTCTGTCCTGCCAAGTACTACGTCTCTCTGAGCAACACCTGTGTGCAGTGCATCAACAACGCCTGCAACTGTCCATCGGGTCAGGTCTTCAAGGCTTCCAAGATGGCCTGCGGCTGTCCCTTCGACCAGTCGGCCTATGTCGGTGGAACTTGCATCAGCTGCAACTCATCGAACATGACTGGCAGCGTCTCTGCCAACGGCAGCCAGTGCATCTGTCTTTCCAATTTCGTGTGGAAGGACAAAATGTGTCAGTGTTCTGACAAGATGTCAATAGTAATCGATGGTACTTGCTATGGCTGCAGCGGACGCTGGCAACAAGTCAGGCAAGGGGGTGGTTTCAGGCAACCAGTGCAGCTGCAAGGACCAGTACACTTGGATCCCATAGACCAAGACATGTGTCTGTGGCGTCAATTCCATGTTTGTGAATGGAACTTGCTACCAGTGCAAACAGTTCGCGAACACTGTGGCCTCACAGATAGTCAGCTGCCTCGTGCATCTGCGCCAACAACCTCGTTTTCGATACCAAAAAGTTCGTGTGTTTCTGCACAGGGAACAACTCCATCATTCGGCAGCAGACCTGCGTGGATTGTACATCATCGATATCATGGGGTCAAGAGGACAAACACCACCACTTGCACCTGTAATTCATCCCTCAACCTCGTCTGGAGCGCAAGCACGCAGACCTGCATCTGTAGCACTGGCTACATTATCAACGGAACCAAGTGCGTGAAGTGCAGCAACATCACCTTCTCCACAGCCACCTCAGTGTCAGGAGTCTCATGTGCTTGCAACCCACCTTCATATGGTTAGCTACCAGTCTTACCTGCGGGTGTGATTCCAACAGTGTCCTGAGCCCCATCGTATCTAAAAGCAGACATGCATTAACTGTGATGCCTTCGTAGGCTCTGACGGCATTGATACTTTGACACCACTAAGTGTCATTGCTTGGGTGGTCTCGTTTGGGATTCCCTAAAGAAGATCTGCTTGTGCTCAGTCGGAAACTCAACGAACAGCACTAAAGCAACTCCACAAACTCCTCGGCTGTGCAAGCGATCATTGGGCCGATGCCACCTGCATCCTCTGCAACAACGCCACCGACCCAACATCGTGAACCCGCCCGTCGACGCTACAACTGCAAGTGCGCGGACCCCTTCATCTGGGACAACCTCCAGAGGAAGTGCGTCAGGTGCAGCAGCATCCCCAACGGCGACTCCAAGAAGAAGGGCAACGAACTCATCTGCAACTGCAAGACCGGCTTCTACTTCGACATCTACACCAACCAGTGCGTGAAGACTCCCAAGAAGGACTGTACGGCCACCAACATCACCAACTGCCTCAACTGCACCCTCATTCCCAACGCTGATACAAGTTCAGGTCCCGTCCCACTCGACATAGCAGAGTACCTCAACGCGAAGGACAACAGCTAATCACGACCCAGTATTCATCCATTTCCTCGACGATCAACAAGTACAAGGCTACCAGTGTCTCTGCGCCGTAGGCTACTACTGGGAGCCGACCAGGAAGAGATGCTTCATGGTCTTCAGGTGATTTGTTCTCATCATTATCATACATCCATAAATCAATTTTTTAGATAAGATATTATTTCATGTATTCATTTATAAGATAATTATGTAATGCATCAAGGGCTGCCTTAGCTTTTCTTTTTAAACGTGACGTCGTAGAGCTGGTCGCAATCTAAGCAAAAAAAGATGTTCAAAACGCGGTTTCCCACTTGTTTCCTTACGCCTTTATTTCTGAGAAGACCGCAGCCATGACAGCCGGTTAGCATGTATTGGTCGCTCTTTGCTTATTATCGTTCCTTTTCAAGGCTTTCGATCCGTCTTTGCATGATTTGCATCATTTTCTGCATATTGATGAGCATCATCTCATTTTTGATCACTTTTTCGAGAAGAGATTCATCGTTGCGGTTTTCGCTCTCGTTGGAGCTCTCTCCAGCGTGCTTTTGTATTTCCGAAATATCCTTTTTCTAAGAATTTAGGATGCAAAATTAGCTGTGGGAAGCATCAACCTGTTTGGCTTCTTCAGTTGTGATGATTGGCTGTGAATTTTACCGTTTATTTGTCGATTGATCTGGAATGGTGATTGTCTTTGCTTCATTTACGCTTCTTTCTTTATGGTTGGATATTTAAACTATTTCTGCTCCATTTTATTGTGGTAATTACTCAGGCTTACCTTATGATTCCTATTAAGAATCACTCATTTCACTAACTTTAACGGGCTAAGCTGATTCTTATTATTAGCTTTCTTCTGATTATTCTGATTACTCTGACTAGCTTTTATGCTTGCCATTATTGCCCTCAGATTATAGCTATTTGAGATTAGGCTTCAAGCCTTTGTTAGCTTCCTATATCTTGGGTTGCTCATCCTTTTCACTTTTTTGCTTTTCTAGCTCTTCTACCTCTTCTTCCTGTGGCTAATCTTCTACTTCTGAGTCAGTTTGATCGCTATCCTCTAATTCCTAAACTTCTTCTTTTTTGGCTTATTACTCTTCCTATTCTTCTTCTGATGAGGACGATTAAATTTATTCTTAAGATTATTTCTGTTTCTTGACGGCAGGATTGTCAGTTTTTTACTTTCTGATACCATTCTATTGCTCGTTTTTTTGATTATTTTATTTTTTCTTAGGCCTATCATCTAGTTCAGAATCATGGTCATCAGAACCCTTCATTGATTAATTGCTGTCAAAATATTGTTCTTTGTTTGAATCAACTTCATCCTATTTTCCTTCTTATTACTGTTTGCCTTATGGCTACTAATGCTATGAGTCATTGGCTGAATCTGGAGCTTCTTTCTCTGAATCTTCATCTTTGTCTGACTCATCTTAAATCTACTGCTCACTATCCTCTTCCAGCTACTATTATTCTTACGAGCTAGTTGCTATTTATTTCTCTGAGTCTGCATCCTCTGTTGGTTTTTATTAAATGTATTCAACGACAAATTTGACCATTTTTTTTATTTTTTCTTGATGACATCAACCATCTGAGAGTATTATTCTTCATTTTTTACCTTTATGCACCTCCTGACTCATCTTAATATGATAATACCACTGCTCCTCCTTTGAGAGTTTTTAATTCACTGAAAGTATCCTTGGCCGTCTGTCTAAGCTCTTCAAGAGATGGCTTTAAGGCACCGAGTTCTCTGCTTACTTATTTATATCTGCAGCTGACTTGAGCCATGCTTAGAACTAATAATTTTTGATGAAATAAGTATAAAAATAGATTGAAAGGCAATATAAATCTTAAACCATAATCATCCAATATTTCGCAGAGGATAAAGGTTAGTAATAGTAATAGTCAATCAAAATAAAGCAATTCAATTATATCTCATATTCTAATTAGGGGTTGGGGTTGGGGTTGGGGTTGGGGTTGGGGGTTGGGGTTGGGGTTGGGGGTTGGGTTGGGGTTGGGGT
>NW_022205009.1:7500-43532 GCF_008831285.2 Nymphaea colorata
AACATTTCAACGTCACTGGGTTTTGGTGTTCTCTCCAGAGAGAGAGAGCTTCCATAGTCCCCTAGCTTTTGTAAGAGGACACTGCTGACTTTTTCACAGGTTGGAAATTAATTCTCCAAGATTCCGCCGTCCGTCAGCCGGAGAAGGCGCCAGCCGTTCCCTTGTTTCAATTTATAATATTTTAAACTACTTTAAATTTAAATAAAAAATTAGCCCATCTTCGTTTATGTTTCATTCTCATGATTTCGTCCTCAAGAAATAATCTTGCACCTTTTTTCTAACACGTTTTCTAAAAAAATTCAGAAAGAATGTGACAACATTTATAATTTTGAGAAGCGTGAGAAAATATACAAAACAATAAAACATTTCTGGACACCTAAACAAGTCTCGATACATCGAAAGACATCACGTCTAATAACAAATATTTCACCCAAAAAAAAACTTCTTCTAAATAATATCAACATTATTGCGTGAGGGCATAACTTTGTTGAATATGAAAAAAACTCAATGTGATTCCATTTTAATAAGGGCTATATTTTTAGCTTATAGGGTGTGTCACTGAATTATATCGAAGTCAGGCTTGACACAATTTCAAGCATGAAAGTGAAGAGAATCACACTATCCGAGTGCAGGTCAAAGACACCATGTCCTCTTCTTATCCTTTAGGTTTAAGCTACCCCTTCTTCCTTTCCCATATCCTCAAGGTATACGGATCTTTTTGTTGATTCGGAATGACATTCATATATATTTCAACTTGCACATCAATGTTTACTCCTTTTACAACTCAAAAAGTTGTTGCCCATAAGATTTAAATAAGAAACTGACCAATTTCACGTCCCTAATCAGTCTCTTGTGCCAACCCTTAAGGATATTGTGATGGCTCATCTAAAAAAGATCTATAGTTCGTTTCAGTCCAAGTCATGGCAAATTTAAATTTATTTGATTTAGTGTACAATTTCTAAACTTTGTTATTTTTTTATTAAAATATTATGTTCATTTAACTTTTTAAAAAAGTAATTTTTAATACTCTTGCCTATTTGATTCACAAAACTTTACGGTATAAACCCAACCACAATCGTCTTTGTATGTTCTTGAAGGTTGTGCTCGACTCGCGAAGACCGGTAGGAAGCCATTTCGGACTCTATCTTCGTCCATGATATCAAGATCAAATGCAAACCAGCTCCCGTTCCTTTAGTCCAGGTGTTGCAAGCTCAAAAATGGAGGCAATGGATACATGGTTAACATTTGGGTTTGACATTTGGGTTTGGGCTCTTGTCGAAATCTAAAGTATGAAAAAGTTTGAATCTTCCGCAACGCAATGGATCCTCATCACATTATCTCGGGTCCATCTTTGGACCGAGTTTCTAAATCCATATTTGACCAGCATTCGCTTTGGTAGGGGATCCAAAGATGGTCCACACGCAGCATAAAACTTCTTCCATTTCAAGTGTTACTGGAGTCGATTTGAATCCAACTCCAAATCTCACTCTCATAACCGTCAACAGAAATCAAATCCAATTATGCCTCCGATAACATGGATTTGGGTACGATATGTATTTTTTTTGGTTGGCTGCTTATGTTTCGATTGCTTTGTTTGGGAGAGAGACTACACAATTTTGCGGCGAAGTTTTTGAGATGCGTGCAGGAAGGTCAGAATTACTGACCTACTTGCTGAGCTTGCTTTGAGGTGGAAAGCGAGAATATAAAGCCTTTTAGTAACACCATGTTATTGTGTTACATCCATCACGTATTTGCTACAAAAATTAAGGTCTGGCCTGTATAGGCTGCAAGTGCGGCACAAAATATCTGTGGGCAGTCCTGCCCATGGGCTGGGTACCTCCTGCTATATAAATTGGAAGATCACCTAATGTCTAGATTAGACTTAAATAAATTAAAGTACGTCGCTGATCTACTATTTTGAGTGTTGGCTGGTTGGAGTCAAGAAATTTATTTGGCTTTTGACGACAACAATGAAAAAAAGAAGCAATTTTTCTTTCCTCTTGAGTTATAAAAGGCAACCCAACGAGATATATATATATAGATATGAAGTAAATCTTCTTCAGCGACCGGTTATCCGGATAAACTGGGATAAAGTGGGAACTGGATCCCATGAACGCCACCGAGAAGATGAGTATTAAATCTTGTTCAGCGACCGGTTATCCAGATAAACTGGGATAAAGTGGGAACTGGATCCCATGAACGCCACCGAGAAGATGAGCCAGAAAAGCTATTATGTAATTAAGGTATATTTCATGAACATTTCATGAAAAAGAAGAATCATGAAGAAACAGTTTCATTATGCGGTTACAAGCTTCCTCTTTGAATATTCGGCCATATTTAAATTCAGTGAAGGCCACTTATCAATCAAGCCACTAATGACTAATCATTTGGTTGCAGCCTATCTCTATGGGTAGAAGCAAGAACTACCTGGAACATTTTCATATTAATGAAATACTAGAAACATGACATACGAAAGTATAATTTACATTCAGTTAAATACATTTACACACTACTGCATACCTGATCGCCTGTGGTATTTGGGGAGAGAGAGTCCACCAAATGTGGCTTTAAACATTGCAACTATTTGCCAAAACCTCTCAAGCTTTGATTTCCTGTGGAAGCTTAACGATAGCAAAACGAGAAAGTCTCAGCTTCACATATATATAGTGATTTGAGTCAAAACAATCAAACTAGTTTTAGCCCCATATCCAGAAAGCTTGCTTGAAATAGAAATATCGAGCAACATGGGAGTTTGATGTGAAAATGGATCAATCCAGTGTACAACAACAGCAACAAAAGCAGACCTGATGCACCTAAATAAATACTTAGTACATTTCATAATTGCCATACAAGTCTAGTAATTGAGGACAAGCAAATAAAAAAATAGAAGCCAAGATCTATGGTTGTAGTAGCGTGTAGAAGGTGGTTTACTCAGACCTTTAGAATGTCAGGGCACTTGACCAGCCCTCCAGATAAAAGAGTTGCAATAAGGCCCATAAATGAACACAATCCACTGAACCACCATTACATATGGGTTCAAACCTGTGGAAAGTCATGTAGGATTCAAATAAATAAATCATGAACGAACACATGGCGTCCTTATTATGTCCGTCAAGAACTATAGACAAAACCAAGATATCAAAAGGTCATGAAAGTAAACACTAAGTATTTATTTAAAAGGAAAAAGGGTCAACAGAAAGGAATAAAAAAAAACAGCTATAGGAAGTGCAAGCTTTGTTGCAACATCAATTTAGGTCCTGGAAATTGGAAATAAAAGACCAATCTAGGAAAAAATGGGTCACATATTTCATCTATAAACAACAAATTTACATATGGCAACAACATCTTTATCTTGACACATTAAATATGAGCATCTTTTACTTCAGTTAATATCCAAGCATTGCTTTTTGTGTTCTTTTATGCACTTCAAGTAATTTTCACATTGTGTTGATTATATGGTAATTTTTCTGTTCCTTTATGCACTTTAACTAATCTTGACATTGTGTTGATTATATGGTAAGGGCACCTGATAAATGAAATCATTATTAAATGTGAACATGTTTTACTGAAACAACATAAAATATGAAAGGAGTGACCAAAAAAGCTCAAACATTTGCAAAATTATTCAAAGTAGAGAAAGTATAAGATCACATACCACTATCTATTGCATATGCACCTGTCAGTAAGACCTGAAAAAATGTACCATCAGTGACCATAAAGACTGGATATTTGAGATTTCTCCACGTGAACTCAATTGAAGACTTGCACCCACAGACTACTAGTAAAGGTAAAAAAATAAAAATAGCTTATCTATAGTTAACAGGTGCTATTCCCAAATAGATAGTTTATCCTTCATGTAAGCAATAGATTGCAACTACTTGCAGCAGATATCCCTACCCCTACTAAGCTTTTTCTAGTGAAATCATAAGGCTACTCTCCCTTCCTAGTTTGGCTTTATTGATGAATGATGATAAGAACCTCCATTCTCTAGTCAAAAACCTAAAATTTACACAGTTTCAACGACAACATATGACTAGTTAAACAACTACTATGTATGTCATACCTCTCTAGTGGATTATCATCTGACTGAAGTTGAGCAGCTCTATCATTTGCCTCATTTGAATGCATTGATGAACCTAGCATACATTCACTATGTTGAAGTATTCGCCTTGATTAATTATCAGCAAATGAGTGTAAACAGGAGTTATCCTTATTATTTTATTTCTTTTGTGGACCTTTATTATAATTCTGTTTAGCAAACCCTAATCCTCAATAATATGGGATTAGGGCGAATGAAGATCAATTCCTTTCAGACCTGTGTAACATGGTATCAGAGCTGACAAACCTAGCTTGGCCAGACACCAGCAGGTCTTCTACTTCTTTTTCTTCTTCCTCTCTTCTTTCTCCCTCTTTCTTCTCTACTTTTTTTTCTTGGTACACGTCTGAGTGCTGCAAGGATGTGGCCATTGGTGGATGATCAGGGACCTGATTACCGCTGAATATTATGGAGCACGGAGAATACTTCTCTATTTCTAGTTGTCGTTGACAATGGTCATGGATCACAATTGGTGAGCTGCGAGAACATTTCTAAGTCGGGGAAGATCTGAAGTCCTTCAAACGAGTCCAAATTGGGTGAGTTATTCGCAAGTCGTCTAGTGCAGCCCTCACATGTTGTTGTTGATGTTAGTTCAGTTTTTTTATATCTGAAATTTTCTTCATGAAATATACATCAGGTCTAGATGATTTCTGTTAGTTGTTGCAGTTAACATCTAATATGAGTTCTTGTTTGCTAATTGTCATTATCCTGTCAGTGGATTGATGATACTGCTAGTTGTATCAACTTGGATGTAATATTTAGATCATGGTGTTTATATACGTTAAAGACAGAGAACCAAATTTGATTTTTTTGAACAGAACCAATCTGATCAACGATTGGATCTGCACAACTGGTTATTGCTTAAAGTTTGTGTGCATGTTAATTGATGGAGCAACCTGGTGGTTGTCGATTGTTGGAATTTTTTGGTCATGCATTCCTAGCAGCTGAATATTAATTTCTTTAACTGCCATGGCTGAGGAAAATGGTCACAAGAGTGATTCCACATTTGATCTTGTGGCTAAGTATAAGGCAATTGCTAATACTTTCTCATATGGGTCAGCTATCAAATTTGACAACAACAACAACAATGAAAGGTGCTCAAGAAGTTTGATGATGTCAGTGATAGGGCATCGAAGAGAAAATATTCTTTCAAATCTGAACCCAAGGAGAAGACCGGAAAATATGACGCATGGTGAGAGAATAACAATATTGCCATGTACTGGATTATGAACAGTATTCAAACATATCATAGTTACCCTAGTTTACCACACTATAGCAAAACAAACGTGGGATTCATTGTGAGACACATATTCTAAGGATAAAAATGTCAACAAGATTCTATAGGTTCCACACAAGATCTTTCAACTTCAACGGGTGATTACACCTCATTTACTTCCCATCCATCCTTTTGTGCTCATAATGAGACTATCACACCACATTTACTTTTCATCTCTTCAACACTACTGAAGTTACGTGTGCCATTCTCTTTGCCAAGATGATGCAACATAAATAATCGTCCCAAATAAAGTACGCCTTTTTATCGCTTTTCATTATGAATATGCACCCACATGTAGCATCTGCTACTTGCCTATGACAACCAATCAACATATTATTTTAATACCACCTAATTACCATTTTTAATGGTGGGACATTGCTTCATCAAGATCCTTAAATAGTTCTCCGGTGTCACGACACTGCTTCCCCGTTGTTGAACGGGATTCATCATAGACCTTCCATCCTATTTCGATTTACCTATATGGAAATCTATTTTTCAAAAACTTTTTGTATCTCCTCTCATTTACTAATATTAACAACACCCAACAATTTCAACCCGTATTTGTTTGTTCATCACTATTTGTCAAGAATGTGCTCCCACATGCAGCATCCGCTACTTTCCAAAGACAACCAGCCAGCCATTTATTTTAATTGAAAATAATTGACATTTTTGAGTTTGATTATCGGGACATTGTCTCATCAAGATCCTTGAATAGTTCCCAGGTCTCATGATGATGGCAGGGTCTTCATGGCCTTTTTCATGAAAAGATTGTAGCATTTTTCATCAATGAAAATTGAGCGTCTCAACCATCTGGCCTCAAACTGCTAAAGGCAGCATGACATTATTATATTGAAAAATAAACCTTAAGTAATCGAACATTTAGTTAACTATTTTCATCATGTTCTTGCACTTGTCTAGTGTTGCATGCTTTTCATTGTCATTCCTTTTGTCTCACCCATAACCTCCTAAAAGTGACCATTACACTGATGCATCTAGTTGGCCATACATTAGTTGTGTCAACCAGCCAGTCATTTATTTCAATTGCATTTTGTTAAAGTTTTTTAGAGTCAATTTGAGTCTTTTTGAAATATTAGAAGGTGGACAAGGGTTTACTTATTGTTTTCAAGTCAAAGTCCATCGAGTCAAAGTCCCTTTGATCTTCTGCATGTTGATGTTTGGGGTCCAAGTCGTGTTTCCCGTCATTCACGTTTCTGGTATTACCTTGTTTTGGTTGATGATTTTACTAGAGTCAGTTGGGTATTTTTGTTACGGAACAGGTTTGAAGTCATCTATATTCTTCAGAAATTTGTCAATGAAATAAAAACTCAGTCTGGTAGTATTGTCAAAAATATTCACACTGATAATGCTCTTGAATTTAAGCCTTCAGTTCTACTTCAATTTTATGTCAATCATGGAATTCAACCACAATATACATGTCCCCACACATAGCAACAAAAAGGTGTTGCTGAACGCAAACATCGACAGCTTCTAAATGTGGCCCGTACCCTCATGTTGCACACTTATATGTCTGCCTATTTTTGGGGTGATGCTATTCTTACCGCATGTTATCTCACCAACAAATTGCCCTCGTTTGCCATTCAAGAACGCATCCTCATTCAAATACTATATCCAGATCGACCATCATTTCATATACCCATCAAAGTATTTGGATGCACTTGTTTTGCACACATCTTGGGCCCAAACAAAAACAAACTTACTGCCCAAGCTGTCAAATGTGTGTTCATTGGATATTCTGCCAATCAAAAAGGCTATCGATGTTTTGATCCCCATACCAAGAAAGAGATTGTCAGTGCATATGTTACATTTTTTGAGTCTCGTCCTTATTTCTCTGTTCCAAGTACCACTGTGTCTGAGCTTCCTGTGTCTATTCCTCCTCCTATTCTCCCAGTATCACTTGAGTCGATCTCGTCCTCTCCACCATTATCAGGTGATCATTTTCTTGATCCTCCAATACGTCTATACCCGGCGTCAAGGTCCCTCTCCTAACCGCCCACCAACATCTTCTCATGGCGGCAGTGCACAAGGCATCCGATTTCTAACTCGGTTTCTATGGACCATTTGATGTCTCAAAGGAAATATGTTCTTGATCTTTTGCAGGAAACATGGTTATTAGGAGCCAAACCTGCTACACTTCCTATGAATCCTCGAATTCATATGCATGATGATGAATCAGAGGCTTTTGACTTTCGTTCTTACAGATCTGTAATAGGAAAACTTTTATATTTGACCATCACTCATCCAGACATCAGCTTTGCTGTAAATAAGCTTAGTCAATTCACGGAGAAACCTCAGAAAGTTCATTCTGAGGCTGCTTTAGTGGTGATAAAATACTTGAAATCAGCCCCAGGAAAGGGGTTATGGTTCAAAAAAGGAGAATGTTTGGACATAGAAGCATATAGTGAAGCTGATTATGCAGGGTTAGTAAATGATAGGAGATCTACTACATGTTGTTGCGTCTTTATTGGTGGGAATCTTATTTCTTGGAGGAGGAAGAAACATAATGAGGTTGCTAGATCGAGTGCTGAGTCTGAATATAGAGCTATGGCTCAAACGGCAGCTGAAATGTCATGGGTCAAATCAGTGCTTATAGAATTGAGAATTTCAGTGAAACTTCCTATGAAGATGTACTGTGATAACAGAGCAGCTACCTACATTACAAATAACCCTCTTTGTTGTACAGTGTTCATCATATCCTTTGTCCTCAAATTGAGACGATCGCATATCATTTACATCACAACCCTTGATCGCACTTGTCTAGCAATGCATGTTTTTCATTGACTTTCCTTTTGTCTTACGTTTAACCACTTAAAACTGACCATTCTACCAATGCCTCTAGTTGGCCATGCATATATCGTGTCAACCAGTCAACCACTTATTTCAATTGCATCTAATTAACATTTTTAACTTGATGGTGGGAACGTTGATCCATTGAGATCCTAGAGCAGTTCCAAGGTCTCACAGGACTGCTTTCTCTCTTTGTTGTACGGGGTTCATCTTATCATTTGCCCTCAAAATGAAACGATCACATATCATTTACATCACATCCCTTGATCGCACTTGTCTAGTATTGCATGTTTTTCATTGTCATCCCTTTTGTCTTACGATTAACCTCCTAAATATGACCATTATACCAATGCATCTAGTTGGTCAAGCATTGGACGTGTCAACCAGCCAGCCATTGATTTCAATTGCATCTAATTAACATTTTTAACTTGAGAGTGAACATGCTGCTTCGTAAAGATCCTAGAGCAGTTCTGAGGTCTCACAGAACTGCTTTCCCAATTGTTGTAAAAGGTTCATCACATCTCATTTAAATCACATCCCTTGAGCGCACTTGTCTAGCATTGCATGTTTTTCATTGATTTTTCTTTTGTCTTACAGATAACCTCCTAAAACTGACCATTATACCGATGCACATAGTTGGTTATGCATTTGTCGTATCAACCAGTCAGCCATTTCTTTAAATTGCATCTAATTAACATTTTTAACTTCATCATGGGTCTGCTGCTTCATCAAGATCATAGAGCAGTTCCGAGGTCTCACAGAACTGCTTTCGCTTTTGTTGAACAGGGTTCATCCTATCTTTTGCGCTCAAAATGAGACGATCACATATCATTTACATCACATCCCTTGAGCGCAATTGTCTAGTACTGCATGCTTTTCATTGACTTTCCTTTTGTCCTACGCATAACCTCCTAATGCTGACCATTATACCATTGCATCTAGTTGGCCATACGTTGGTCATGTCAACCAGTCAGCCATTTATTTCAATTGCATCTAATTGACATTTTTAAGTTGATTGTGGGCATGTTGCTTCCTATGTCACACGGGTACGGGTACGCGGACACAGCAATTTTCAAAATTTTAGGATACGCGGACACCACGAATATTATATTCTAAAAAATTTAAAATAATAATAAAATTTAAAAAACATTAAATTAATAATTCACTCTTACAATCTCATAAGTCATAAGATAGAAACTCTCAAACAAACATAACATGAAATAAAACAATACAACATAGTATAAACATGCAGATTTATTTCTAGATAATGTAAAACAATCCTCAATGAGAGAAGGCAACTTCCAGCACATTCTAGTGACTGTTGGCAACGACCACCTTACAAGCACTAAGGCAAAATCCCCAAATCAAACAAAAAAAGAAAATATCGCACATAACATTGAAGAATAGGATCAAGATCGACGGATTAACCATTCAATCTTCAAACGAAAACATCCCCAAATCGGCAAGAAAAACCCAAACGAAAAAAACCCAAATGAAGCATGAAACCCTAACTTCTAATATCGAAAAGAAAGAAAAAACACTTACCTGTCTGTCGCCGGCTGCCACCGGATGTCATCGTCGATCGCCGGAGCTCGTCGCCGTCACCCGCCATAGAACCTTGTTGTCGCCGCAAGTTGTTGAGGGTAAAGGTCGACCGTCGAGGGTAAAGCGTAAAACGAAATCGAGGGTTAAAACAGAAAATCGAGTTATGAAAGTGGTTCGGATCGGGTCTGACCTAGACCTGATCCAAAACGTATCCTGCTATGTCCAAGTGTCGAGATCCGCGTGTCGGAGTGTCGACACCGGTACGTGACCCAGATTGCCATATCCATGTCACATAGGTTGCTTCATTAAGGTCCTAGAGCAGTTTCCAGGTCCCACAGGACTGTTTTCCCTCTTTATTGTACGGGTTTCATCTTATCTTTTGCCTTCAAAATGAGACGATCACATATCATTTATATCACATCCTTTGATCGCACTTGTCTAGCAATGCATGTTTTTCATTGACTTTCCTTATGTTTTACGGATAACCTCTTAAAACTGGCCATTATACCAATGCATCTAGTTGGGCATGCATTTGTCGTGTCAACCAGTCAACCATTTATTTAAATTGCATCTAATTAACATTTTTAACTTGACGATGGGAATGCTCCTTCATCGAGATCCTAGAGTAGTTCCAAGGTCTCACAGGACTGCCTTCCCTCTTTGTTGTATGGGGTTTATCATATCTTTTGCCCTCAACATGAGACGATCACATATCATTTACATCACATGTCTTGAGCACACTTGTCTAGCATTGCATGTTTTTCATTGATTTTCCTTGTCTTATGGATAACCTCCTAAACCTGACCATTATACAGATGCACATAGTTGGTTATGCATTCGTCGTGTGAACCAGTCAGCCATTTCTTTAAATTGCATCTAATTAACATTTTTAACTCCAACATGGGCAACCTGCTTCATCAAGATCATAGAGCAGTTCCGAGGTCTCACAGGACTGCTTTCTCTTTTGTTGAACAGGGTTCATCCTATCTTTTGCGCTCAAAATGAGACGATAACATATCATTTACATCACATCCCTTGAGCGCAATTGTCTAGTACTGCATGTTTTTCATTGACTTTCCTTTTGTCCTAGGCATAACCACCTAAAGCTGACCATTATACCAATGCTTCTAGTTGGCCATGCATTGGTCGTGTCAACCAGTCAGCCATTTATTTCAGTTGCATCTAATTGACACTTTTAACTTGATGGTGGGCATGTTGCTTCATCAAGGTCCTAGAGCAGTTCCAAGGTCTCACCGGACTGCTTTGTCTCTTTGTTGTACGGGGTTCATCTTACATTTTGCCCTCAACATGAGACGATCACATATCATTTACATCACATCCCTTGAGTGCACTTGTCTAGTATTGCATGCTTTTCATTGACTTTCCTTTTGTCCTACGCATAACCACCTAAAGCTGACCATTATACCAATGCATCTAGTTGGTCGTGCATTGGTCGTGTCAACCAATCAGTCATTCATTTCAATTGCATCTAATTGACATTTTTAACTTGGTGGGAATGTTGCTTCATCAAGGTCCTAGAGTAGTTCCCAGGTCCCACAGGATTGCTTTCCCTCTTTGTTGTATAGGGTTCATCTTATCTTTTGCCCTCAAAATAAGACGATCACATATCATTTATATCACATTTTTTTATCGCACTTGTCTAGCATTGCATGTTTTTCATTAACTTTTCTTTTGTCTTACGCATATCTTCCTAAAGCTGACCATTATACCAATGTATCTAGTTGGCCATATATTTCTCGTGTCAACCAGTCAACCATTTATTTCAATTACATCTAATTAACATTTTTAACTTGAGACGATCACATTTGATTTACATCACATCCCTTCATCACACTTGTCTAGTATTGCATGTTTTTCAGTGCCTTTCCTTTTGTCATATGCATAACCTCCTAAAACTAACCATTATACCGATGCACATAGTTGGTCATGCATTGGTCGTGTCAACCAGTCAATCATTTCTTTCAATTGCATCTAATAGACATTTTTAACTTCATCGAGGGCATGCCGCTTCATCAAGACCATAGAGCAGTTTCGAGGTCTCAAAGGACTGTTTTCCTTCTTGTTGAACAAGGTTCATCCTATATTTTGCGCTCAAAATCAAACCATCACATATCATTTAAATCACATCCCTTGATCGCACTTGTCTAGTATTGCATGCTTTTCGTTGACTTTCCTTTGTGCTACGCATAACCTCCTAAAGTTGTCTATTATACCAATGCATCTAGTTGGCCATGCGTTGATCGTGCCAACCAGTCAGCCATTTATTTCAACTGCATCTAATTCACATTTTTAAGTTGATCGGGGTCCTAGAGCACTTGTCCTTTTGTCTTACGTATATCCTCCAAAACTTGACCATTATACCAATGCATCTAGTTGGTCATGCATTGGTCATGTCAACCAGTCAACCATTTATTTCAATTGCATCTAATTAATATTTTTAACTTTATCGTGGGCATGTTGCTTCATCAAGATCCCAGAGCAGTTCTGAGGTCTCACAGGACTATTTTTCCTCTTGTTGTACAGGGTTCATCCTATCTTCTGCGACCAAAATGAAACCATCACATATCATTTAAATAACATCCCCTGAGCGCACTTGTCATGTATTGCATGCTTTTCATTGTTCCTTTTGTCATACACCTAACCTGTTAAAGCTGACCATTATACCAATGCATCTACTTGGCCATGCGTTGGTCGACTCAACCAATCATTTCAATTGCATCTAATTGACATTTTTAACCTGATGGGGGGCATGTTGCTTCATCAAGGTCCTAGAGCAGTTCCAAGGTCTCACAGGACTGCTTTTCCTTTTGTAGTACGGGGTTCATCATATCTTTTGCGATCAAAATGAAACCATCACATATCATTTAAATCATCCCATGAGCGCACTTATCTAGCAATGCATGTTTTTCACTGATTTTCGTTTTGTCTTTCGTATGACCTCCTAAAACTGACCATTACACAAATGCATGTAGTTGGTCATGCATTTGTCGTGTCAACCAGTCAGCCATTTATTTCAATTACATCTAATTAACATTTTTAATTTCATGGTTGGAATGTTGCTTCATCGAGCTCCTAGAGCAGTTCCAAGGTCTCACAGGTCAGCTTTCCCTCTTTGTTGTATGGGGTTCATCTTATCATTTGCCCTCAACCTGAGACGATCACAAATCATTTACATCACATCCCTTGAGCGCACTTGTCTAATATTGCATGTTTTTCATTGACTTTCCTTTTGTCCTACGCATAACCACCTAAAGTTGACCATTATACCAATGCACCTAGTTGGTCATGCATTGGTCGTGTCAACCAATCAGCCATTCATTTCAATTGCATCTAATTGACATTTTTAACTTGATGATGAGCATGTTGCTTCATCAAGGTCCTAGAGCAATTCCCAGGTCCCACATGACTGTTTTCCCTCTTTGTTACTCCATCAAAAAAGACTATCACATATCATTTACATCACATCCTTTGATCGCACTTGTCAAGCATTGCACGTTTTTCATTGACCTTCCATTTGTCTTACGCATATCCTCGTAAAGCTGACCATTATGGCCATCACATATCATTTAAATCACATCCCTTGAGTGCACTTGTCTAGTATTGCATGCATTTCATTGACTTTCCTTTTATTACGCATAACTTCCTAAAGCTGACCATTGTACCAATGCATCCAGTTGGCCATGCATTAGTCGTCTCAACCAGTCAGCCATTTATGTCAATTGCATCTAATTGACATTTTCAACTCGATGGTGGGCATGTTGCTTCATCGGGGTCCTAGAGCACTTGTCCTTTTGTCTTACGCATATCAAAGCTGACCATTATACCAATGCATCTAGTTGGTCATGCATTGGTCGTGTCAGCCAGTCAGCCATTTATTTCAATTGCATCTAATTAACATTGTTAACTTGATCGTGGGCATGCTGCTTCATCAATATCATAGAGCAGTTCTGAGGTCTCACAAGACTGCTTTCCCTTTTGTTGTACATGGTTCATCCTATCTTTTGCGATCAAAATGAAACCACCACATATCATTTGAATCACATCCC
Organism: Nymphaea colorata; assembly: GCF_008831285.2. NCBI lineage: Eukaryota > Viridiplantae > Streptophyta > Magnoliopsida > Nymphaeales > Nymphaeaceae > Nymphaea > Nymphaea colorata. The sequence continues at coordinate 21,290 of NW_022205009.1, forward strand.
CTGAGCGCACTTGTCTAGTATTGCACGTTTTTCATTGACTTTCCTTTTGTCATACGCATAAACTCCTCAAGCTGACCATTGTACCAATGCATCTAGATGGCCATGCGTTGGTCATCTCAACCAGTCAGCCATTTATTTCAATTGCATCTAATTTACATTTTTAACTTTATGGTGGGCATGTTGCTTCATCAAGGTCCTAAAACTGTTCCAAGATTTCACAGGACATTATATCTTTTGCGATCAAAATGAAACCATCACATCTCATTTAAATCACATCCCTTGAGCGCACTTGTCTAGCATTGCATGTTTTTCATTGATTTTCCTTGTCTTACATATAACCTCCTAAAACTGACCATTATACTGATGCACATATTTGGTCATGCATTCATCGGGTCAACCAGTCAGTCATTTCTTTCAATTGCATCTAATTAACCGCCTAAAGCTGACCATTATACCAATGCATCTAGTTGGTCATGCATTGGTCCTGTCAACCAGTTAGCCATTTATTTCAATTGCATTTAATTGACATTTTTAACTTTATGGTGGGCATGTTGCTTCATCATGGTCCTAGAGCAGTTCCCAGGTCTCACAGGACTGCTTTCCCTCTTTGTTGTACGCGGTTCATATTATCTTTTGCCCTCAACATGAGAGAATCACATATCATTTACATCACATCCCATGAGCGCACTTGTCTAGTACTGCATGTTTTTCATTGACATTCCTTTTGTCCTACGCATAACCACCTAAAGCTGACCATTATACCAATGCATCTAGTTGGTCGTGCGTTGGTCGTGTCAATCAGTCAGCCATTTATTTCAATTACATCTTGTTAGAATATGTTGTTGTGGGAACCGGGTCCATATCTGGACCCGGTTCTATGGGGCGTGGGTACCGAGGCGGACTCGGTACCCTAGGCGGCTTCTCCTCTCTCCCTCTTTATATTGTCACTTATGTATAAGTGTTGAATTAAGTGAAATAGAATTTTCTCTCTCCTAGGGTTGCGGGTGTGCACCTAGGTAGAGCTTCCCGTGGTTTTTTCCTCGTCCGAGGTTTTTCCACGTACATCGTGTGTTCTTCCTCTTCTTCCTCTACGTGGTTCGTGTTTCTACATGGTATCAGAGCCATCGAAGTTGGAGAAGAGTTTTTTTTCCCGAGGATCGTTAGACGTGGAAGTTTTTCGTCGCCTGACGCCGTTGAAGTTCCGGCGCCGCTGCTGCCCTTGTGACGTCGCCCTGCTCTGCCGCTGCCGTCCTCCGTTCCGCCGCTGGTTGCGCCTCCGCAGTCCTCCGTTCGGCCCATTCTAGGTTTCTGCCACCGTGGGTGGCCTCTGTTTTGCGTCGTCGCCTGCCTTCCGTCGCCGCTGCCTCATTCCCGCCGCCGTCAACTCTCTGTTTCTGTGCCTCTTGTTGCTGTGTGCTTGTTTGTGATGGCAGAAGCGATGGGGACTCAAAAAGATGTCGTTCTTGACGTGGGTAGCGCCTCCAAGACTGAGAACGTGCCGATCCAGGTCACCTCCATCCGTCTGACCAAGGACAATTACCTATCTTGGTCTGCCGCTCTCGAGATTGGGATTACTAGCCGTGGGCGTCTCTCTTACATCACTGGCGACAAACCTGTGCCCATCAAATCTGATCCTCAATGGGCGACGTGGGCGTTGGAGGACAGCCAGGTGAAGGTGTAGATTATCAGCTCCGTGTCCTCCGATATCCAGCCCCTCATTCTGCAGAAGCCGACCTCTTTCGATATGTGGACTGTGCTTGCAAAGATGTATGGTCGCAAGAAGAGACATCTGCGCACCTATCAGATTAAACGCAGTATTTACTCCCTGACACAGGGTGATTTGTCTGTTGCTGCCTTCTATGTTGCCCTGAAGACCAAATGGGAGGAGCTAGATTATCATGTGACTGATGAGTGGAAGTGCGGTTCAGATCATTCCCTCTACTGGGAAAAGGAATGGATGGACCGTACGTTTCTGTTTCTGGGAGGCCTGCGGGATGAATTTGAGTCTATTCGTAGCCAGATTCTTAATGGTGATGAGATTCCGGGGATAGAGGAAGTATATGCTCGTGTTGAGTCTGAAGAACAACGTCGCCAGGTGATGCATCTTGACACCGGTCATGGCCCTTCTGCCTTTGTCAGCCGTGCCTCAGGGACTGGGCAGCGTCGTGCCCGGCATTGCACTCATTGCAACAAGTTGGGGCATTCGGTGGATTTCTGTTGGGATCTTCATCCCGAGAAGAGACTGGTCAGAGGTCGTCCTCCCTCTGGCAAGCGTAGCCCTTCTGTGTCTGATTCCAGTCAGAGCAATCCTTCTAGTGGTGCAAAGTCCAAGCTGTCCCCTGATCAACTCAAGGAGCTACAGGCGTACATCAGCCGCCTATCTACTACCCCTGAGGAGTCCTCCACGTCTGAAGGGGCTCAGCTAGCCCAAGCCCTCGTTGCCTCGACTGATCAAGGTAACCCTTCTCTTGGTGATTAGATTGTTGATAGTGGAGCCACTCACCACATGACAGAGGACTCTAAACTCTTTCAAGAATATCAACTTTCCTCTGGCAAGCAACACGTGTCTATGGCAGATGGGTCTTCTATCTCTGTGGCTGGGAAAGGGAGCTTGTCCCTGTTGAACAAATACCGTCTCCACAATGCCCTGCATGTTCCAAATATTCCTGTGAATTTACTCTCTGTCAACAGTATTACTAAAGAATTAAACTGTAATCTGATTTTTTCTGTTGATCACTGTTCCCTGCAGGACTTGGTGACGGGGAAGAAGATTGGGATTGGTTCGGTTACTGATGGGCTCTACAGGCTGCCGGTAAAAGTTGCTTCAGCATTGATTTCTGCCACGAGTGGTCACTTGTCTGGTGTGAACGATAGATCTACTGTTCTGCGATGGCACGAGCGTCTTGGACATCTCCTCTTTCCGTTAATAAAGAAGTTGTTTCCTCATTTGTTTGCTTCTGTCTCCATTGACTCCTTCGCTTGTGAAGTGTGTCAATTGGCTAAACATGTCAGGGCTTCGTACCCTATTTCATTGAATAAAACCACTCATCCGTTTGCCTTAGTTCATTCCGATGTTTGGGGTCCTTCTGGAGTACCCACGTGTGGTGGTTGTCACTATTTTTTGACGCTTATTGATGATTACTCTAGATGTACGTTCGTGTACTTGTTGCGAGAACGTAGTGAGGTTCCAGCAGTTGTGAAAAACTTTGTTGCCTTTGTTGAGACTCAATTCCATACAACTGTTCAAGCTTTCCGTACGGATAATGCAAGGGAATATGTCTCCCAATCCCTTGATGATTTCTTGAAAGGCAAGGGTATTGTTCATGAAACCTCTTGTAGTTATACCCCTCCTCAAAATGGTATAGCTGAACGGAAAAATCGTCATCTTTTGAATGTTACCCGGGCCATTATGTTCCAACGTCATGTCCCTAAGCGGTATTGGGGTGATGCACTTCTCACTAGTGCACATCTCATTAACCGTATGCCTACTAGGGTGTTGGATGGTCAGTCTCCTTATTCTACCCTGTGGCCCACTCAGAATCCGTGGCCTCTTACTCCTCGTGTCTTTGGGTGCAGTTGTTTTGTGCATAATCATAGCCCTACTCTCAAAAAACTTGATCCCCGGTCTATTAAAGGAGTTTTCTTGGGGTACTCTTCCACTCAGAAGGGGTACAAATGTGTGGATCTCACTACTTCCAAAGTGTATGTTTCGAGGGATGTCACATTTCATGAACATGAGTCGTATTTTCCGGTGAATCCTCTTCAGGGGGAGTGTCTTGGGAACAAAGGGGAAGAGTATTCTTCTAATCAGCTGATTCAGTTTATGGAGTTTTTGGAGTACAAGGTTAGTCCCAGTGTGATTGACACGGTCACGGTCAGTAATGAGAAGGGCAGTCATATGGAAGGGGTCACGGTGGATGCTCAGCCCACTGTTGCCCGGGATCACTTGTTTGGCCAGGTTTATGTCAGAAAGGAGAAAGCTACAGTGGAAGATGTTGGTGATGAGGATAGAACCAATCCCAATCCTGTGATCTCCCCGGATGACCCAAGTCCATCGAATGAAGAGCTCCCTATTGCTTTGCGCAAAGGCACCAGGTCATGTACTTCTCACCCTATTCAGAGATTTGTTTCTTATGCTAAGCTCAGTACAAATTACAAGTGTTTTATCACAACCTTATCCAAAGTTGTTATTCCCAGGTCGGTGGATGATGCTAAGGATGATCCCAAGTGGTTACATGCTATGACGGAGGAGATGGGTGCGTTAGCTAAGAACAAAACATGGGAAGTTGTTGATACCCCTAAAGGGACACACTTAGTTGGCTCTAAGTGGGTTTACAACGTGAAGTACAAACCTGATGGCACTGTAGATCGATATAAAGCTCGTTTGGTTGCAAAGGGGTTCAGCCAGAAGTATGGGATCGACTATCTTGAGACCTTTGCCCCTGTTGCAAAGTTGAAGACCGTGAGGGTTATTCTTGCTCTTGCTGTGCACAGGAAGTGGCGCATGGACCAGCTTGATGTTAAAAATGCGTTCTTGAACGGCCATCTGGAGGAAGAAGTCTATATGAGCATGCCTCCCGGGTATGTTCAAGAGGGAAAATGTTGTCACCTCAAGAAAGCTTTGTATGGCCTGAAGCAGTCGCCTAGAGCTTGGTTTGAGAGACTAAGGATCGTTATGAAGTCTACTGGGTACAAGCAAGGAAATGAAGATCATACCCTATTCATAAAGCAGAGAGATGGTCTGGTGAGTCTTCTCCTTGTCTACGTTGATGATATGATTGTCACTGGCAGTGATGAAGAAGAAAACAGAAAGATGAAGGAGAGATTAGCTAAAGAATTCGACCTCAAGGATCTGGGTAAGCTGAGATACTTTCTGGGGATAGTGATTGCTCGATCAGAGACAGGGCTGGTTATGAATCAAAAGAAGTACACTCTTGACTTACTAAAGGAGACAGGTAAACTTGGTTGTAGGCCCTATCTTACTCCTATGGAGTCGGGGACTAAGATAAGTATCAAGACGGGCACTATTCTGGATGAGGAAGGAAAAGGGCGATATCAGAGGCTAGTCGGCAAGCTTATCTATCTTACTCTAACTCGCTCTGATATCACGTATGCGGTAAATGTACTAAGTCAATTTATGCATGCTCCCACGGATTGTCACTGGAAGAGTGCAGAAAGAGTGTTGGGATATCTAAAGAATGACCCAGGAAAAGGACTGTTGTATACTCGACAAGACAAACTTACTATTGAGGGCTACTCAGATGCAGATTGGGCAGGTTGCACTGACACAAGGAGGTCCACTACAGGGTATTGTATCTTTCTTGAAGGTAACCTAGTTGTTTGGAGAAGTAAGAGGCAAGAAGTATGTTCGAGGTCTAGTGCTGAGGCTGAGTACAGGGCTGTTGCAATGGGGGTTACAGAGATGCTGTGGCTGAAGATTCTTTGGACTGATATTGGTGTGGAACTGGGAGATAAAATGAAGATGTACTGTGACAACAAGTCTGCGATTAAACTTGCCAATAATCCAGTTCTACACGACAGGACCAAACATGTGGAGATTGACCGTCATTTTATCCGGGAACGCATTGACTCGAAGGAGCTGATTCTGCCATATATGAAGTCTGAAGATCAAGTTGCAGACGTCCTAACTAAAGGGCTTTGTACTTCTTCATTCGAAAAGAATGTTAGCAAGCTTGGCATGTTTGACATGTATGCCAAGCTTGAGGGGGAGTGTTAGAATATGTTGTTGTGGGAACCGGGTCCATATCTGCACCCGGTTCAATGGGACACGGGTACCTAGGCGGGCTCGGTACCCTAGGCGGCTTTTCCACTCTCCCTCTTTATATTGTCACTTATGTATAAGTGTTGAATTAAGTGAAATAGAATTTTCTCTCTCCTAGGGTTGCGGGTGTGCACCTAGGTAGAGCTTCCCATGGTTTTTTCCTCGTCCGAGGTTTTTCCACGTACATCGTGTGTTCTTCCTCTTCTTCCTCTACGTGGTTCGTGTTTCTACACATCTAATTGACATTTTTGACTTTATGGTGGGCATGTTACTTCATCAAGGTCCTAGAGCAGTTCCCAGGTCTCACATGACTGCTTTCCCTCTTTGTTGTATGGGGTTCATATTATCTTTTGCACTCAACATGAAACGATCACATATCGATCACATATCATTTACATCGCATCCCATGAGCGCACTTGTCTACTATTGCATGCTTTTCATTGACATTCCTTTTGTCCTACGCATAACCACCTAAAGCTAACCATTATACCAATGCATCTAGTTGGTCGTGCGTTCGTCAACCAGTAAGCCATTTATTTCAATTGCATCTAATTGACATTTTTAACTTTATGGTGGGTACGTTGCTTCATCAAGGTCATAGAGCAGTTCCCAGGTCTCATATGACTGCTTTCCCTCTTTGTTGTACGGGGTTCTTATTATCTTTTGCCCTCAACATGAGACGATCACATATCATTTACATCACATCTTATGAGCGCACATGTCTAGTATTGCATGCTTTTCATTGACTTGCCTTTTGTTCTACGCAAAACTACCTAAAGCTTACCATTATACCAATGCATCTAATTGGTCGTGCATTGGTCGTGTCAACCAGTCATTGCATCTGATTCACATTTTTAACTTGAGACTATCACATATCATTTACATCACATCCCTTCATCGCACTTGTCAAGTATTGCATGTTTTTCATTGTCCTTCCTTTATTCTTACGCATAACCTCCAAAAACTGACCATTATTCTGATGCACATAGTTCGTCATGCATTGGTCGTGTCAACCAATCAGCCATTTCCTTCAATTGCATCTAATTAACATTTTTAACTTCATCGAGAGCTTGCCGCTTCATCAAGATCATAGAACAGTTCCGAGGTCACACAGGACTGCTTTCCCTTCTGTTGAACAGGGTTCATCGTATCCTTTGCGCTCAAAATCAAACCATCACATATCATTTAAATCACATCCCTTGAGCGCACTTGTCTAGTATTGCATGTTTTTCATTGACTTTCCTCTTGTCTTACCCATAACCTCCTAAAGCTCACAATTATACCAATGCATCTAGTTGGTCATGCGTTGGTCGTGTCAACCAGTGAGCCATTTATTTCAATTGCATCTAATTGACATTTTTAACTTCATCGAGGGCATGCCGCTTCACCAAGATCATAGAGCAGATTAGAGGTCTCACAGGACTGCTTTCCCTTTTGTTGAAGAGGGTTCATCCTATCTTTTGTGCTCAAAATGAAACAATCACATATCATTTAAATCACATCCCTTGAGCGCACTTGTCTAGTATTACACGCTTTTCATTGACTTTCTTTTTGTCTGATGCATAACCTCCTAAAGCTGACCATTATACCAATGCATCTAGTTGGCCATGCGTTGGTCGTGTCAACCAGTCTGCCATTTATTTCAATTGCATTTAATTTATATTTTTAACTTGATGGTGGCCATGTTGCTTCATCGTGGTCCTAGAGCATGTGTCCTTTTGTCTTACGCATATCCTCCAAAAGCTTACCACTATACCAATGCATCTAGTTGGTCATGCATTGGTCGTGTCAACCGGTCAGCCATTTATTTCAATTGCATCTAAATAACATTTTTAACTTGATCGTGGGCATGCTGCTTCATCAATATCAAAGAGCAGTTCTGAGGTCTCGCAAGACTGTTTTCCCTTTTGTCGTGCATGGTTCATTCTATCTTTTGCGATCAAAATGAAACCATCACATATGATTTAAATCACATCCCTCGAAAGCACTTGTCTAGTATTGCACGTTTTTCATTGACTTTACTTTTGCCATACGCATAAACTCCTAAAACTGACCATTGTACCAATGCATCTAGTCAGCGTTGGTCGTCTCAACCAGTCAGCCATTTATTTCAATTGCATCTAATTGACATTTTTAACTTTATGGTGGGCATGTTGCTTCATCAAGGTCCTAAAACAGTTCCAAGGTTTCACAGGACTGCTTTCCCTTTTGTTGTACTGGGTTCATTATATCCTTTGCGCTCAAAATGAAACCATCACATCTCATTTAAATCTCATCCCTTGAGCGCACTTGTCTAGCATTGCATGTTTTTTATTGATTTTCCTTGTTTTACGTATAACCTCTAAAACTGACCATTATACCGATGCACATAGTTGGTCATGCATTGGTCGTGTCAACCAGTCAGTCATTTCTTTCAATTGCATCTAATTAACATTTTTAACTTCATCAAGGGCATGCCGCTTCATCAAGATCATAGAGCAGTTCCGAGGTCTCACAGGACTGCTATTCCTTTTGTTGAACAGGGTTCATCCTATATTTTGCGCTCAAAATGAAACCATCACATATCATTTAAATCACATCCCTTGAGTGCACTTGTCTAGCATTGCATGCTTTTCATTGACTTTCATTTTGTCCTATGCATAACCTCCTAAAGCGGACCATTATACCAATGCATATAGTTGGTCGTGTCATCCAGTTAGCCATTTATTTTAATTGCATCTAATTGACATTTTTAACTTGATGGTGGGCATGTTGCTTCATCCGGGTCCTAGAGCACGTGTCCTTTTGTCTTACGCATATCCTTCAAAAGCTTACCATTATACCAATGCATCTATTTGGTCATGCATTGGTCATGTCAACCAGTCTGTCATTTATTTCAATTGCATCTAATTGACATTTTTAACTTGATGGTGGGCATGTTGCTTCATCGGGGTCCTGGAGCACGTGTCCTTTTGTCTTACACATATCCTCCAAAAGCTGACCATTATATCAATGCATCTAGTTGGTCATGGATTGGTCGTGTCAACCAGTAAGCCATTTATTTCAATTGCATTTAATTGACATTTTTAACTTTATCGTGGGCATGTTGCTTCATCAAGGTCCTAGAGCAGTTCCCAGGTCTCACAGGACTGCATGCCCTCTTTGTTGTACGCGGTTCATATTATCTTTTGCACTAAACATGAGACGATCACAAATCATTTACGTCACATCCCATGAGCGCACTTGTGTAGTAATGCATGCTTTTCATTGACTTTCCTCTTGTCTTAGCCATAACCTCCTAAAGCTGACCATTATACCAATGCATCTAGTTGGCCATGCGCTGGTCGTGTCAACCAGTCAGCCATTTATTTCAATTGCATCTAATTGACATTTTTAACTTCATCGAAGACATGCCGCTTCATCAAGATCATAGAGCAGTTCCGAGGTCTCACAGGACTGTTTTCCCTTTTGTTGAACAGGGTTCATCCGATCTTTTGCGCTCAAAAAGATACCATCACATATCATTTAAATCACATCGCTTGAGCGCGCTTGTCTAGTATTGCATGTTTTTCATTGACTTTCCTTTTGTCCTATGCATAACCTCCTAAAGCTGACCATTATACCAATGCATCTAGTTGGCCATGTGTTGGTCGTGTCAACCAGTCAGCCATTTATTTCAATTGCATCTAATTGACATTTTGAACTTGATCATGTTGCTTCATCGGGGTCCTAGAGCACGTGTCCTTTTGTCTTACGCAGATCTTCCAAAAGCTGACCATTATACCAATGCATCTAGTTGGTCATGCATTGGTCGCGTCAACCAGTCAGCCATTTATTTCAATTGTATCTAATTAGAATATTTAACTTGATCGTGGGCATGCTGCTTCATCAATATCATAGAGCAGTTCCGAGGTCTCGCAAGACTGTTTTCCCTTTTGTTGTGCAAGGTTCATCCTATCTTTTGCGATCAAAATGAAACCATCACATATGATTTAAATCACATCCCTCGAGCGCACTTGTCTAGTATTGCACGTTTTTCATTGACTTTACTTTTTGTCATACGCATAAACTCCTAAAACTGACCATTGTACCAATGCATCTAGTTGGCAATGCGTTGGTCGTCTCAACCAGTCAGCCATTTATTTAAATTGCATTTAATTGACATTTTTAACTTTATGGTGGGCATTTTATTTCATCAAGGTCCTAAAGCAGTTCCGAGGTCTCACAGGACTGCTTTCCCTCTTTGTTGTACGGGGTTCATCTTATCTTTTGCCCAGAACATGAGACGATCACATATCACTTACATCACATCCCTTCAGCGCACTTGTCTAGCATTGCATGCTTTTCATTGACATTCCTTTTGTCCTACGCATAACCACCTAAAGCTGACCACTATACCAATGCATCTAGTTGGTCGTGCGTTGGTCGTGTCAACCAGTCACCCATTTATTTCAATTGCATCTAATTGACATTTTTAACTTGAGACTAGCACATATCATTTACATCACATCCCTTCATCACACTTGTCTAGTATTGCATGTTTTTCATTGCCTTTCCCTTTGTCTTACGCATAACCTCCAAAAACTGACCATTATTCTGATGCACATAGTTCGTCATGCATTGGTCGTGTCAACCAGTCAGTCATTTCCTTCAATTGCATCTAATTAACATTTTTAACTTCATCGAGAGCTTGCCGCTTCATCAAGATCATAGAACAGTTCCAAGGTCTCACAGGACTGCTTTGCCTTATGTTGAACAGGGTTCATCGTATCCTTTGCGCTCAAAATCAAACCATCACATATCATTTAAATCACATCCCTTGAGCGCACTTGTCTAGTATTGCATGCTTTTCATTGACTTTCCTCTTGTCTTACCCATAACCTCCTAAAGCTCACAATTATATCAATGCATCTAGTTGGTCGTGTCAACCAGTCAGCCATTTATTTCAGTTGCATCTAATTGACATTTTTAACTTCATCGATGGCATGCCGCTTCATCAAGATCATAGATCAGTTCTGAGGTCTCACAGGACTGTTTTCCCTTTTGTTGAACAGGTTTCATTTTATCTTTCGCGCTCAAAATGAAACCATCACATATCATTTAAATCACATCCCTTGAGCGCACTTGTCTAGTATTGCATGTTTTTCAATGACTTTCCTTTTGTCCTATGCATAACACCCTATAGCTGACCATTATACCAATGCATCTAGTTGGCCATGCGTTGGTCGTGTCAACTAGTCAGCCATTTATTTCAATTGCATCTAAATGACATTTTTAACTTGATGGTGGGCATGTTGCTTCATCGGGATCGAAGAGCACGTGTCCTTTTGTCTTACGCATATCCTCCAAAAGCTGACCATTACACCAATGCATCTAGTTGGTCATGCATTGGTTGTGTCAACCAGTCAGCCATTTATTTCAATTGCATTTAATTGACATCTTTAACTTTATGGTGGGCATGTTGCGTCATCAAGGTCCTAGAGCAGTTCCCAGGTCTCACATGACGGTTTTGCCTCTTTGTTGTACGGGGTTCATATTATCTTTTGCCCTCAACATGAGACGATCACAAATCATTTACGTCACATCCCATGAGCGCACTTGTGTAGTATTGCATGCTTTTCATTGACATTCCTTTTGTCCTATGCATAACCACCTAAAACTGACCATTATACCAATGCATCTAGTTGGTCGTGCGTTGGTCGTCTCAACCAGTCAGCCATTTATTTCAATTGCATCTAATTGACATTTAACTTTATGGTGGGCATGTTGCTTCATCATTGTCCTAGAGCAGTTCCCAGGTCTCACAGGACTGCTTTCCCTCTTTGCTGTACGGGGTTCATATTATCTTTTGCCCTCAACATGAGACGATCACAAATCATTTACGTCACATCCCATGAGCGCACTTGTGTAGTATTGCATGCTTTTCATGGACATTCCTTTTGTCCTTCGCATAACCACCTAAAGCTGACCATTATACCAATGCATCTAGTTGGTCGTGCGTTGGTCGTGTCAACCAGTCAGCCATTTATTTCAATTGCATCTAATTGACATTTTTAACTTAAGACTATCACATATCATTTACATCACATCCCTTCGTCGCACTTGTCTAGTATTGCATGTTTTTCATTGTCTTTCCCTTTGTCTTACGCATAACCTTAAAAAACTGACCATTATTTCGATGCACATAGTTCGTCATGCATTGGTCGTGTCAACCAATCAGCCATTTCCTTCAATTGCATCTAATTAACATTTTTAACTTCATCAAGAGCTTGCCGCTTCATCAAGATCATAGAACAGTTTCGAGGTCTCACAGGACTGCTTTCCCTTCTGTTGAACAGGGTTCATCGTATCCTTTGCGCTCAAAATCAAACCATCACATATCATTTAAATCACATCCCTTGAGCGCACTTGTCTAGTATTGCATGCTTTTCATTGACTTTCCTCTTGTCTTACCCATAACCTCCTATAGCTCACAATTATACCAATGCATCTAGTTGGTCATGCATTGGTCCTGTCAACCAGTCAGCCATTTATTTCAGTTGCATCTAATTCACATTTTTTACTTCATCGATGGCATGCCGCTTCATCAAGATCATAGATCAGTTCCGAGGTCTCACAGGACTGCTTTCCCTTTTGTTGAACAGGTTTCATTCTATCTTTCGCGCTCAAAATGAAACCATCACATATCATTTAAATCACATCCCTTGAGCGCACTTGTCTAGTATTGCATGTTTTTCAATGACTTTCCTTTTGTCCTATGCATAACACCCTATAGCTGACCATTATACCAATGCATCTAGTTGGCCATGCGTTGGTCGTGTCAACTAGTCAGCCATTTATTTCAATTGCATCGAAATGACATTTTTAACTTGATGGTGGGCATGTTGCTTCATTGGGATCCTAGAGCATGTGTCCTTTTGTCTTACGCATATCCTCCAAAAGCTGACCATTATACCAATGCATCTAGTTGGTCATGCATTGATCGTGTCAACCAGTCAGCCATTTATTTCAATTGCATTTAATTGACATCTTTAACTTTATGGTGGGCATGTTGCTTCATCAAGGTCATATAGCAGTTCTCAGGTCTCAAAGGACTGCTTTCCCTCTTTCTTGTATGGGGTTCATATTATCTTTTGCCCTCAACATGAGACGATCACAAATCATTTACGTCACATCCCATGAGCACACGTGTGTAGTATTGCATGCTTTCATTGACATTCCTTTTGTCCTATGCATAACCACCTAAAACTGACCATTATACCAATGCATCTAGTTGGCCGTGCTTTGGTCGTCTCAACCAGTCAGCCATTTATTTCAATTGCATCTATATGGCATTTAACTTTATGGTGGGCATGTTGCTTCATCAATGTTCTAGAGCAGTTCCCAAGTCTCACAGGACTGTTTTCCCTCTTTGTTGTACGGGGTTCATCTTATCTTTTGCCCAGAACATGAGACGATCACATATCACTTACATCACATCCCTTCAGCGCACTTCTCTAGTATTGCATGCTTTTCATTTACATTTCTTTTGTCCTACGCATAACCACATAAAGCTGACCATTATACCAATGCATCTAGTTGGTCGTGCATTGGTCGTGTCGACCAGTCAGCCATTTATTTCAATTGCATCTAATTGACATTTTTAACTTGAGACTATCACATATCATTTACATCACATCCCTTAATCGCACTTGTCTAGTATTGCATGTTTTCCATTGTCTTTCCCTTTGTCTTACGCATAACCTCCAAAAACTGACCATTATTCCGATGCACATAGTTCGTCATGCATTGGTCGTGTCAACCAATCAGCCATTTCCTTCAATTGCATCTAATTAACATTTTTAACTTCATCGAGAGCTTGCCGCTTCATCAAGATCATAGAACAGTTCCGAGGTCTCACAGGACTGCTTTCCCTTCTGTTGAACAGGGTTCATCGTATCCTTTGCGCTCAAAATCAAACCATCACATATCATTTAAATCACATCCCTTGTGCGCACTTGTCTAGTATTGCATGATTTTCATTGACTTTCCTCTTGTCTTACCCATAACCTCCTAAAGCTAACAATTATACCAATGCATCTAGTTGGTCATCCGTTGGTCGTGTCAACCAGTCAGCCATTTATTTCAGTTGCATCTAATTGACATTTTTTACTTCATCGATGGCATGCCGCTTCATCAAGATCATAGATCAGTTCCGAGGTCTCACAGGACTGCTTTCCCTTTTGTTGAACAGGTTTCATTCTATCTTTCGTGCTTAAAATGAAACCATCACATATCATTTAAATCACATCCCTTGAGCGCACTTGTCTAGTATTGCATGTTTTTCAAAGACTTTCCTTTTGTCCTATGCATAACACCCTATAGCTGACCATTATACCAATGCATCTAGTTGGCCATGCGTTGGTCGTATAAACTAGTCAGCCATTTATTTCAATTGCATCTAAATGAGATTTTTAACTTGATGGTGGGCATGTTGCTTCATCGGAATCCTAGAGCACGTGTCCTTTTGTCTTACGCATATCCTCCAAAAGCTGACCATTATACCAATGCATCTAGTTGGTCATGCATTGGTCGTGTCAACCAGTCAGCCATTTATTTCAATTACATTTAATTGACATCTTTAACTTTATGGTGGGCATGTTGCTTCATCAAGGTCATAAAACAGTTCCCAGGTCTCACAGGACTGCTTTCCCTCTTTTTTGTATGGGGTTCATATTATCTTTTGCCCTCAACATGAGACGATCACAAATCATTTACGTCACATCCCATGAGCGCACTTGTGTAGTATGGCATGCTTTTCATTGACATTCCTTTTGTCCTATGCATAACCACCTAAAACTGACCATTATACCAATGCATCTAGTTGGTCGTGCTTTGGTCGTCTCAACCAGTCAGCCATTTATTTCAATTGCATCTATATGACATTTAACTTTATGGTGGGCATGTTGCTTCATCAATGTTCTAGAGCAGTTCCCAAGTCTCAGAGGACTGTTTTCCCTCTTTGTTGTACGGGGTTCATCTTATCTTTTGCCCAGAACAAGAGACGATCACATATCACTTACATCACATCCCTTCAGCGCACTTGTCTAGTATTGCATGCTTTTCATTTACATTTCTTTTGTCTTACGCATAACCACATAAAGCTGACCATTATACCAATGCGTCTAGTTGGTCGTGCATTGGTCGTGTCGACCAGTCAGCCATTTATTTCAATTGCATCTAATTGACATTTTTAACTTGAGACTATCACATATCATTTACATCACATCCCTTCCTCGCACTTGTCTAGTATTGCATGTTTTTCATTGTCTTTCCCTTTGTCTTACGCATAACCTCCAAAAACTGACCATTATTCCGATGCACATAGTTCGTCATGCATTGGTCGTGTCAACCAATCAGCCATTTCCTTCAATTGCATCTAATTAACATTTTTAACTTCATCGAGAGCTTGCCGCTTCATCAAGTTCATAGAACAGTTCCGAGGTCTCACAGGACTGCTTTCCCTTCTGTTGAACAGGGTTCATCGTATCCTTTGCGCTCAAAATCAAACCATCACATATCATTTAAATCACATCCCTTGAGTGCACTTGTCTAGTATTGCATGCTTTTCATTGACTTTCCTCTTGTCTTACCCATAACCTCCTAAAGCTCACAATTATACCAATGCATCTAGTTGGTCATGCGTTGGTCGTGTCAACCAGTCAGCCATTTATTTCAGTTGCATCTAATTGACATTTTTTACTTCATCGATGGCATGCCGCTTCATCAAGATCATAGATCAGTTCCGAGGTCTCACAGGACTGCTTTCCCTTTTGTTGAACAGGTTTCATTCTATCTTTCGCGCTCAAAATGAAACCATCACATATCATTTAAATCACATCCCTTGAGCACACTTGTCTAGTATTGCATGCTTTTCATTGACTTTCCTCTTGTCTTACCCATAACCTCCTAAAGCTCACAAATATACCAATGCATCTAGTTGGTCATGCGTTGGTCGTGTCAACCAGTCAGCCATTTATCTCAGTTGCATCTAATTGACATTTTTTACTTCATCGATGGCATGCCGCTTCATCAAGATCATAGATCAGTTCCGAGGTCTCACAGGACTGCTTTCCCTTTTGTTGAACAGGTTTCATTCTATCTTTCGCGCTCAAAATTAAACCATCACATATCATTTAAATCACATCCCTTGAGTGCACTTGTCTAGTATTGCATGTTTTTCAATGACTTTCCTTTTGTCCTATGCATAACACCATATAGCTGACCATTATACCAATGCATCTAGTTGGCCATGCGTTGGTCGTGTCAACTAGTCAGCCATTTATTTCAATTGCATCTAAATGACATTTTTAACTTGATGGTGGTCATGTTGCTTCATCGGGATCCTAGAGCACGTGTCCTTTTGTCTTACGCATATCCTCCAAAAGCTGACTATTATACCAATGCATCTAGTTGGTCATGCATTGGTCGTGTCAACCAGTCAGCCATTTATTTCAATTGCATTTAATTGACATCTTTAACTTTATAGTGGGCATGTTGCTTCATCAAGGTCATAGAGCAGTTCCCAGGTCTCACAAGACTGCTTTCCCTCTTTCTTGTATGGGGTTCATATTATCTTTTGCCCTCAACATGAGACGATCACAAATCATTTACGTCACATCCCATGAGCGCACTTGTGTAGTATTGCATGCTTTTCATTGACATTCCTTTTGTCCTATGCATAACCACCTAAAACTGACCATTATACCAATGCATCTAGTTGGTCGTCTCAACCAGTCAGCCATTTATTTCAATTGCATCTAATTGACATTTAACTTTATGGTGGGCATGTTGCATCATCAAAGTCCTAGAGCAGTTCCCAAGTCTCACAGGACTGCTTTCCCTCTTTGTTGTACGGGGTTCATCTTATCTTTTGCCCAGAACATGAGACGATCACATATCACTTACATCACATCCCTTAAGCGCACTTGTCTAATATTGCATGCTTTTCATTGACATTCCTTTTGTCCTACGCATAACCACCTAAAGCTGACCATTATACCAATGCATCTAGTTGGTCGTGCGTTGGTCGTGTCAACCAGTCAGCCATTTATTTCAATTGCATCTAATTGACATTTTTAACTTGAGACTATCACATATCATTTACATCACATCCCTTCGTCGCACTTGTCTAGTATTGCATGTTTTTCATTGTCTTTCCCTTTGTCTTACGCATAACCTCCAAAAACTGACCATTATTTCGATGCACATAGTTCGTCATGCATTGGTCGTGTCAACCAATCAGCCATTTCCTTCAATTGCATCTAATTAACATTTTTAACTTCATCGAGAGCTTGCCGCTTCATCAAGATCATAGAACAGTTCCGAGGTCTCACAGGACTGCTTTCCCTTCTGTTGAACAGGGTTCATCGTATCCTTTGCGCTCAAAATCAAACCATCACATATCATTTAAATCACATCCCTTGAGCACACTTGTCTCGTATTGCATGTTTTTCATTGACTTTCCTCTTGTCTTACCCATAACCTCCTAAAGCTCACAATTATACCAATGCATCTAGTTGGTCATCCGTTGGTCGTGTCAACCAGTCAGCCATTTATTTCAGTTGCATCTAATTGACATTTTTTACTTCATCGATGGCATGCCGCTTCATCAAGATCATAGATCAGTTCCAAGGTCTCACAGGACTGCTTTCCCTTTTGTTGATCAGGTTTCATTCTATCTTTCGCGCTCAAAATGAAACCATCACATATCATTTAAATCACATCCCTTGAGCGCACTTGTCTAGTATTGCATGTTTTTCATTGACTTTCCTTTTGTCCTATGCATAACACCCTATAGCTGACCATTATACCAATGCATCTAGTTGGCCATGCGTTGGTCGTGTCAACTAGTCAGCCATTTATTTCAATTGCATCTAAATGACATTTTTAACTTGATGGTGGGCTTGTTGCTTCATCGGGATCCTAGAGCACGTGTCCTTTTGTCTTACGCATATCCTCCAAAAGCAGACCATTATACCAATGCATCTAGTTGGTCATGCATTGGTCGTGTCAACCAGTCAGCCATTTATTTCAATTGCATTTAATTGACATCTTTAACTTTATGGTGGGCATGTTGCTTCATCAAGGTCCTAGAGCAGTTCCCAGGTCTCACAGGACTGCTTTCCCTCTTTCTTGTACGGGGTTCATATTATCTTTTGCCCTCAACATGAGATCACAAATCATTTACGTCACATCCCATGAGCGCACTTGTGTAGTATTGCATGTTTTTCATTGACATTCCTTTTGTCCTATGCATAACCACCTAAAACTGACCATTATACCAATGCATCTAGTTGGTCGTGCGTTGGTCGTCTCAACCAGTCAGCCATTTATTTCAATTGCATCTAATTGACATTTAACTTTATGGTGGGCATGTTGCTTCATCAATGTCCTAGAGCAGTTCCCAGGTCTCACAGGACTGCTTTCCCTCTTTGCTGTACGGGGTTCATATTATCTTTTGCCCTCAACATGAGACGATCACAAATCATTTACGTCACATCCCATGAGCGCACTTGTGTAGTATTGCAAGCTTTTCATTGACATTCCTTTTGTCCTTCGCATAACCACCTAAAGCTGACCATTATACCAATGCATCTAGTTGGTCGTGTCAACCAGTCAGCCATTTATTTCAATTGCATCTAATTGACATTTTTAACTTAAAACTATCACATATCATTTACATCACACCCCTTCATCGCACTTGTCTAGTATTGCAAGTTTTTTATTGTCTTTCCCTTTGTCTTACACATAACCTCCAAAAACTGACCATTATTCTGATGCACATAGTTCATCATGCATTGGTCGTGTCAACCAATCAGCCATTTCCTTCAATTGCATCTAATTAACATTTTTAACTTCATCGAGAGCTTGCCGCTTCATCAAGATCATAGAACAGTTCCTAGGTCTCACAGGACTGCTTTCCCTTCTGTTGAACAGGGTTCATCGTATCCTTTGCGCTCAAAATCAAACCATCACATATCATTTAAATCACATCCCTTGAGCGCACTTGTCTAGTATTGCATGCTTTTCATTGACTTTCCTCTTGTCTTACCCATAACCTCCTATAGCTCACAATTATACCAATGCATCTAGTTGGTCATGCATTGGTCCTGTCAACCAGTCAGCCATTTATTTCAGTTGCATCTAATTCACATTTTTTACTTCATCGATGGCATGCCGCTTCATCAAGATCATAGATCAGTTCCGAGGTCTCACAGGACTGCTTTCCCTTTTGTTGAACAGGTTTCATTCTATCTTTCGCGCTCAAAATGAAACCATCACATATCATTTAAATCACATCCCTTGAGCGCACTTGTCTAGTATTGCATGTTTTTCAATGACTTTCCTTTTGTCCTATGCATAACACCCTATAGCTGACCATTATACCAATGCATCTAGTTGGCCATGCGTTGGTCGTGTCAACTAGTCAGTCATTTATTTCAATTGCATCTAAATGACATTTTTAACTGGATGGTGGGCAAGTTGCTTCATTGGGATCCTAGAGCACGTGTCCTTTTGTCTTACGCATATCCTCCAAAAGCTGACCATTATACCAATGCATCTAGTTGGTCATGCCTTGGTCGTGTCAACCAGTCAGCCATTTATTTCAATTGCATTTAATTGACATCTTTAACTTTATGGTGGGCATGTTGGTTCATCAAGGTCCTAGAGCAGTTCCCAGGTCTCACAGGACTGCTTTCCCTCTTTGTTGTACGGGGTTCATATTATCTTTTGCCCTCAACATGAGACGATCACAAATCATTTACGTCACATCCCATGAGCGCACGTGTGTAGTATTGCATGCTTTCATTGACATTCCTTTTGTCCTACGCATAACCACCTAAAACTGACCATTATACCAATGCATCTAGTTGGTCGTGCGTTGGTCGTCTCAACCAGTCAGCCATTTA
The DNA here is from genome assembly GCF_008831285.2 of Nymphaea colorata. Taxonomy (NCBI): domain Eukaryota; kingdom Viridiplantae; phylum Streptophyta; class Magnoliopsida; order Nymphaeales; family Nymphaeaceae; genus Nymphaea; species Nymphaea colorata. Next base: position 41,003 of record NW_022205009.1, read on the forward strand.
TTTCAATTGCATCTAATTGACATTTAACTTTATGGTGGGCATGTTGCATCATCAAAGTCCTAGAGCAGTTCCCAAGTCTCACAGGACTGCTTTCCCTCTTTGTTGTACGGGGTTCATCTTATCTTTTGCCCAGAACATGAGACGATCACATATCACTTACATCACATCCCTTAAGCGCACTTGTCTAATATTGCATGCTTTTCATTGACATTCCTTTTGTCCTACGCATAACCACCTAAAGCTGACCATTATACCAATGCATCTAGTTGGTCGTGCGTTGGTCGTGTCAACCAGTCAGCCATTTATTTCAATTGCATCTAATTGACATTTTTAACTTGAGACTATCACATATCATTTACATCACATCCCTTCATCGCACTTGTCTAGTATTGCATGTTTTTCATTGTCTTTCCTTTTCTCTTACGCATAACCTCCTAAAACTGACCATTATACCGTTGAGCGCACTTGTCATGCATTCAACCAGTCAACCAGTCAGCCATTGCTTTCAATTGCATCTAATTAACATTTTTAACTTCATCGAGAGCTTGCCGCTTCATCAAGATCATAGAGCAGTTCCGAGGTCTCACAGGACCGCTTTCCCTTTTGTTGAACAGGCTTCATCGTATCCTTTGCGCTCAAAATCAAACCATCACATATCATTTAAATCACATCCCTTGAGCGCACTTGTCTAGTATTGCATGCTTTTCATTGACTTTCCTCTTGTCTTACCCATAACCTCCTGAAGGACCATTATACCAATGCATCTAGTTGATCTTGCGTTGGTCGTGTCAACCAGTCAGCCATTTCTTTCAATTGCATCTAATTAACATTTTTAACTTCATCGAGACCATGCCGCTTCATCAAGATCAAGATAAGTTTTGAGGTCTCACATGACTGTTTTCCCTTTTGTTGAACAGGGTTCATCCTATCTTTTGCGCTCAAAATCAAACCATCACATATCATTTAAATCACATCCCTTGATCGAACTTGTCTAGTATTGCATGCTTTTCATTGACTTTCCTCTTGTCGTATGCATAAACTCGTAAAGCTCACCATTATACCAATGCATCTAGTTGGCCATGTGTTGGTCGTGTCAACCAGTCAGCCATTTATTTCAATTGCATTTAATTTAGATTTTTAACTTGATGGTGGGCATGTTGCTTCATCGGGGTCCTAGAGCACTTGTCCTTTTGTCTTACGCATATCCTCCAAAAGCTGACCATTATACCAATGCATATAGTTGGTCATGCTTTGGTCGTGTCAACTAATCAGTCATTTATTTCAATTGCATCTAATTAATATTTTTAACTTGATCGTGGGCATGCTGCTTCATCAATATCCTAGAGCAGTTCTGAGGTCTCACAGAACTGCTTTCCCTTTTGTTGTACAGGGTTCATCCTATCTTTTGCGATCAAAATGAAACCATCACATATCATTTGAATTACATCCCTTGAGCGCACTTGTCTAGTATTGCATGCTTTTCATTGACTTTCCTTTTGTCATACGCATAACATCATAGAGCTGACCATTGTACCAATGCATCTAGTTGGCCATGCATTGGTCGTGTCAACCAGTCAGCCATTTATTTCAATTGCATCTAATTGACATTTTTAACTTTATGGTGGGTATGTTGCTTCATCAAGGTCCTAAAGCAGTTCCAAGGTTTCACAGGACTGCTTTCCCTTTTGTTGTACGGGGTTCATCATATCTTTTGCGATCAAAATGAAACCATCACATATCATTTAAATCACATCCCTTGAGCGCACTTTAAGTTATATGTGTTGCTCTTTCTTGCCAAGACAATGAAGCATGATGAACACTATTGTGAATAACAAAGTCTAATTTTGTTTATCACTATTTGTCAAGAATGTGCTTCCACATGCAGCATCCGCTAGTTCCCACTACAACGAACATCGTTCATTGATTTCAATCAATATTTTGTCTTACCTTTCATTATAAAAGAAACAAACATATCTTAAAGGCATCATATCCAAAACTCTGATATGCACCTTATATCATATTTTAAGATAAAATTCATCAAGAGGACGACAAGGTTCCTCAGGACATAACATAATAAAGTACAAAAGATATAGTGACAATAGTTTGCCAAATAATCACGACTGTATCGTGACATAATACTATAAATCATAATAGAATTTGCACCTTTCCAAAATGAACAACTGCCAAAGCAGCTGTAACATATAAGAAATTGAAATCCAAGGATAAAAACGGTTCCTAGAACATAAAGTACAAGTTTAGTGATCCTCAAAAAAAGGAAACAAGTGAACCAGAACTTGGTCATCTGTGCACATGAGAAATGTTTTTAAAGCTTAAACCCATTGACCCAGGATTCAACCAGGAATTAATTAAGTCATGACTCTGCAGTTTGACTCAGGCAGCAGTGAAAAAAAAACAACTGAGCAAGGAAGAGCATATTTTTAATGCTCTTCATTCAAGCCAAGGAATGTGATTCTTCAAATTGGCTAACAAAATGGATGGTTCAAACATTGACAGGTCAGAAACTTAGAAA